>NC_056732.1:940077836-940377836 GCF_019279795.1 Protopterus annectens
ATCTACTGGATAGTCTGGAAACCATTGGGGGAACACATAGGGACCATGTCAGTGAACTATACCCGATTATCATGGATGTCCGTGATTACGAATCAGAATCTAACACTGTCCCAACTAAACCCTTCTAGAATTAGTGATATTAGGTGGACAGGTGGCGGAATACACGTAATGAATAATGACAACATGTATGAGTCATAAACAGCATGTACCTCGACAAATGTGCATGAATACATATGTTCTGGGACTGTCAATGTGTCAGTTTAATAGTACCAATCATCTAAATGTGTCCCTGAGGGTGTTATGCAGTGTCCCTGATTCAGTGTTCATTCTTCCCCATTCGTATGTGAGGTCTGCTAGTGACGGAAAGCACATATTCCGCCGACTACCTTAGGTAGATGATAGCGTAATAGGTTGGGGTTACCACCTGTTCACCTTTGCGAGGGACACTCCCCTTTGGGCAGTTGTGTCCTGCAAAATAAATGTTATTATGGCACATGGCCTGTCATTTAGGGCAAAGAATCCATATATTGTCTTTAGTGGTTGCATAAAACGATTATGTTGTATCTGAAACACCTATAGGAAACAGTATTAGCAACTATAATGCTACAAGAATAACCTTTTATTTAGGCAAAACGGTGAAGTACTGTATTTTCTACTGGCTGTGGGTATGTGTTGCCCTGTCAAATCTGACATCTCTACATATAGGTCCTATAGGGCTGCCACCTTTCAAAATGGCCAAAGTATGACCTACTCCAGACGTACCAGGTCAGAACATACCTACAGCCATGCATAGTACAGAACTATACATATTTGCACAAGTCAAAGCTTAGTCTAGTAGCAGTCCACCTGCTTATGCTACTTCACATAACATATAGAAGTGTCATATATGCAATAACTGTTACATGCAACTATTAGAGAAATGTAGAATATAATATTGTCCTGTAATCAGGAAATTTGCTTTGACTTGATTATTTGTGCATGACACATCCGCCTAAGGAGGGACTGTCCCACGCAAAGTGGGACAGGTGTTAATCCTAAAGTCTCAACTCAGCCAATTTAAAAGGTGGCAAACCTACAATAGGTATGCGGTAGCATGACCCCGGCAGACAGATGTGGGTCCCAAAACACATTTACTTGTCTGCATTGCAGAGTATTGGTTCCCATATATCAGCCAGATGGGAGCAGATTGTATGAGGAACATGCATATAATATGATTAACTCACTGGACAGGCCGCCGATTCCGTACAGTCGAATGCCATGCCGTCGCCTAAGGGTCAGCCATACCTGATACTGTAGTCATGTAGTCCAATGTAATAGGCATCACAAGGGATCGTGCCCACCCAACGTGAGTGACACATGCAAGCACCAATGTCGGTACATGTGCAAGTGAGGGAGCGAGCGAGTGTAAGCGTGTTTGGCTACCAGTATGCAAGTATTGCACTGGTAAAGAAATGTGGAGGCTAACCAAGTGTAAGAAGCTGTAACCAGAGGTCAGTAGTGCTTAACACCATGCAAACCCATGCACAACCGCTCCCAACTGCTTCAATATGCCTTACTCCCTCCATATCCAATGGGCTTGTTCTGCCTGAAAACAAATAACATTCCTTTGCAAGTGTTGGTACCAACACCATGCGCACACAACTAATGTGAATTACCAATATACCATGGCAAATATACAGACAATAGACAGTACCACACACATACCATACAGCGCAGTCATCCAACAGTATAGCAATGTACCGGCAGATATGTCTGGACCACTGGTGTTTGCAGACCTAGTCTTCTTGTGTTTATGTGTGTGAGCATGCCCAATATGACCATTCCAAATGTTGTCGACTGACATTGCCATCATACCTTCATGTGTTTGAGCATGCCCAGTATGGCCCACTGTATCGCATGTGTTACATGTCCAGGTAGTCTGTACTATGGTGCCGACCTCTGCGTTGTACACTGACAGGTGGCATGCTGTGTCTGCAGGGTATCCATTGGTCATGTGGCATTAACTGTTGCTACATTTCTGCACAGCGTGGGGGGACATCCGACTGTATCCACATTCCTACACAGCATTGGGGGGGGGGCGCACCTGACTGTTCCTATATGTATACGTTGGAATGGGGGCACACGTGACACTTGTACACTTTTGCTACTACTGTACTGGTATGTCAGGTACTCCATTTCAGTGTGTAGACCTACCTATTGTGCTGGCTAGAGGCATACCAATGTACTCCAGATCTTAGCTTTAATTATCAACATATTAGTTTCAGACGTCCTAGCCTTCACAACCTACATCCAACTGCCTGGCCTGCTTTAGTCTGTCTGTGTGGGTCTGTGGGGGGGGGGTCATCCATAGGGCATATTCAGAGGCCATAGTACATCATTTGTCTGTGGTGGACTACACCTGTCCAGCTGGTTGAGACTTGTGTGGGCTGTATGGACACACATGATGCTCAGCCCATTACCCACAGTGGATTATGACACCCTGTGTACTACTGGCTACTATGGTGACCCCCGTATGTGCTACAGATGTCATGGTGCCACTATGGATGTCTAATGTCTGCTGCCTTAACATTCAGCCACCAAATTCCCTTGCATGCTCACATCCATACCATAGCTACAGGTACCAACACATTCTAATACAACTGCCAATTGGTAGGTTGATTGACTTACCTTGAGGGTGTGCCAGACCTGAGGATGGTGCTGGAGGGCTGCCTATATCGGGTGCACATAGTGCACCTCCTATACATGGCTGAGCACAGGTAGTGTCATGTTTGGCATCCCTTTTACTGTCTGTGTGAGTCAGAGAGGGTGACATTCCTTGGGTCCCTACTGTGTCAGTGCTTATGCTATGTGTTGCCTCTTTGCCAAGGCCAGGTCATACTGGGCAGGCTTCCTTCCTCCTTCTCGGTCCAGCTCAGGTTGTTCCTCCTCCGAGTCACTCTGTGCCTGTACAGGCCTTGGCATTGGTGGGGGGCTGTGTGGCCCTGCTCCATGCTGTTCCTGCTGCATTTGTTTCCGCCGGATCATATTGTGTAGTATAGCACATACCATAACAATTTGGGTGCATGTAGCTGGTGAATAATGCAAGGCTCCACCAGATGTGTCCAGACACTGGTACTGTGACCCGAGCATCCCAAACACATGCTCTATTATATGTCTGGCCTGTCCGTGTGTCTCATTATGGCATCGTTGTTCAGGCGTGTGTGTGCATTTCTGATGGGTGTCATCAGCCACGGCTCCAGTGAGTACCCAGCATCCCTCACTAGGTGACCATAGGGGATGTCCATATTGGCAAAGCTGTGGTACAGCTGCGTCAGATGCCATATATCAGAACCATCATAGCTTCCAGGGCAGCCAGCACACACATTCAGTATAATGCCCTGGGCATCACATACGATCTGGCAGTTGATGGAGGGGATGCCCCTGTGGTTAATGTAGGCCTTACCCTGCTCACCGTGTGGTGCTTTGATGCATACGTGCATGCAGGCTATAGCACCCACTACCCCATGGTAGTCTGCCATTTGGTGGAAGAGATGCATATTGCTGGTCAACACCTCACGTGTGTTGAGGAAATGTACGTGCTCACTGGCATGTGGTGACATGGCATCTAGGAACTGGTGGAATACCCTGGATGCAGATGCCTGTGAGATCCCCATGATATCCCCAGTTGTGTTTTGGGAGGTACCTGTGGCTAGTATACCTAGGCCTACACATACCTTGGTATCCACTGGGATGGGTTCTCATCGGCCTGTTCGATGTGTCAGGTGTGGCCGGCACAGCTCAACAATCTGCTGTAGGAGGTCTCTGTCCACCCCATAGCACTCCACTATCTCCAGCTCATGTAGCCCCTGGTAGGGTACCCTGGGTCTGTACAGTCTTCTCTGTCTCCTCACTGAGGGTTGTTCGGCAACATTCACATCCTCACCACCCTCAGCTTCTTGCACATGTTGGTCTATGTTGCCTGCTGCAGCCCTTCTCATTTCGTAGAATTGTTTGTTAAAATTTCCCCGCATGTATACACCAGTGGTGTAGAATGTGGAAACACCTGAGGGGATAGTGCTTGCTCACTTTATCATAGTGTTCTGGGCTGGGTTGGTCTGCTGGGCCTGTAATCTGCTGATTCTGATAAATATCACCTGTTTGCCCAGCTTGTTCACTTTGACTACTCTCCTACTGCTGTTGTCCCTCCCAGTTGCACTAGGCAGGTATAGACACACCCCTAGCTTAGGCATGCTAAGCTAGGAGCAATCCTGAGACACAGGGCTCCAAACTACATACAGTATGCCTGACACCCTCCCCATGCTTTCACCTATATTCGAGTCCTGCACCCAGCTATCTATGCACATACACTCTTGGGACCTGCATCACACCCTGGGGATAAATGGGATTCACTATTTTCCACTACATTTGCATAGTATTGTCTTCTAATGCATAGTTACATGACCCATACTGAGCCTCCCCAAAAATAACCACTGCTTACTGTCGCGCAGACCCGCACACAACTGGTTAAAAGCTCCTTACTATCACTGTACTCAATGTCCCTTGTTCTTCCCAGCAACAAATCAACTGGCCTCTGCATGGCTCGAAACCAGGACCCTGCACACCACAGACAATGTGCTTCACCACTAAGCCATGGCAGATATATATACGTCTGAGGTTATCACGTACAGATCATCCAGCACAGGCATTCAACAGTATAGGACATGTATTCCATCATGTAGATTTATGTGTGCTAATGTCCACATATATATATATATATATATATATATATATATATATATATATATATATATATATACACACACACACACGCACATACATATACACACACATACGTAGATATAAAATATATATCTTAACAGTGGACCACATGACAACAAACATTAGACAAGAATGAAAAGGAAACCACATGCACATCCTGCATTATGTACTGGTGTTAATATCAAGGCAAGTGTGTTTTTGTGCGTCACACAGGTTCAGACTGTATAAAGGGTAAGATTAGGGCTGCTGACATTACTCACCAGACCTATTGCTGAATGTATGTGTATGTCTTGCCAACCCAGTCTCTTGGCTGATTGTGACATTTATGGCCACTATATAGGAAAACAACAAAACACACTCCTCAACACATCCAGTAGCTAGCTACTCACAGACACCAACACATAGGAAACGACTGCCAAACACACACACCTGTCATGCCTTGGAATAGAAAACCTACTTGTCTATTCTATTACACTACAGCATTACACAGTTATAGAATGCGCTACTGAGATTACTGGAACACAGCACTCCCAGAAGTGTACTTCTAGGTGGGTGACATCATCAGCAATGGCAAAGTCAGTGATAGGGATTGTATGGAGTGTGAGCAGTCTAAAAGCATTATTCTGTCCCCAGGCAGACGGAGAGAAATGCACACACACACACACACACACACACAGTTGGCATGGCTGGGATTAGAACACCGACCTAACTACCTTATCACACTACAGCATTACCCATTTACAGAACACGCTACCGAGATTACTGGGACACATCACTCCCAGAGGTGTACTTCTAAGTGGGTGACATCATCAGCAATGGAAAAGTCAGCGATATTGATTGTATGGAGTGTGAGCAGTCTAAAAGCATTACTCTCTCCCCAGGCAAATGGAGACACACACACACAGTTGGCATGGCTGGGATTAGAACAACATCCTAACTACCTTATCACACAACATTACGCATTTATAGAATGTGCTACCAAGATTAATGGGACACAGCACACCCAGTGGTGTACTTCTAGGTGGGTGACATCATCAGCATTGACAAAGACGACGATAGGGATTGTATGGAGTGTGAGCTGTCTAAAAGCATTATTCTGTCCCCAGGCAGATGGAGACACACACACAGTTGGTATGGCTGGGATTAGAATACCGACCTAACTACCTTATTACAATACAGCATTACACAGTTACAGAATGCGCTACCGAGATTACTGGAATGCAGCACTCCCAGAGATGTATTTGTAGATGGGTGACATCATCGACCTTGCTAATGGTGGGTATAAGAAATGTATGGAGTGTGAGCAGTATAAAGGTATTACTCAGTCCTCAGGCAAACGGAGAGACACTCAGACATGCCAAGTGTGGGACTAGAACACTGACCTAATTATTTTATTACACTACAGCATTACACAGTTACAGAATGCACTACCGAGATTACTGGGACACAGCCCTCCCAGAGGTGTATTTGTAGATGGGTGACATCATCAGCCTTGCTAACGGTGGGTATAAGAAATGTATGGAGTGTGAGCAGTATAAAGGTATTACTCAGTCCTCAGGCAAATGGAGAGAGACACACACAGTAAGTGTGGGAGTAGAACACCAACCTAACTACTTTATTACACTACAGCATTACACAGTTACAGAATTTGCTACTGAGCTTACTGGGGCACAGCCCTCCCAGAGGTGTATTTGTAGATGGGTGACATCATCGGCCTTGCTAACAGTGGGTATAAGAAATGTATGGAGTGTAGCCAATCTAACAGCAATTTAGAGTCCACCAGCAAACGGAGACAGACATACACACACACGCCAGTGTTGGGTACAGAACACCTGCCTATTTACAGATTACTATTGCAATACTACATATATACGAATCGCGCCACACAGACTACACATGTCAAGGCTGTCATTATGACCATCTGGGAATGCAGACATCAACAGGGATTCTGGCAGTTAAGATGTACATACCTGTGAACCTGTGTGTTTAAAGTATGAATCCATCCTGACCTGGAGTATGCTCATCTGTGGAATGGATGACTTCTACCACTATACAGGGTTACAATGGCCATGCCCATACACAGAGACACATAACCAACACAAGGTGTCACTGGGCATGCTCATACACTTAGTAGCACAGGGCTGTTTGGAATGCACTGTGTCCATCTACACAAGGATATACTGGGCATGCTCATACACTTAGTAGCACAGGGCTGTTCGGAATGCACTATGTGTCCATCTACACAAGGATATACTGGGCATGCTCATACACTTAGTAGCACAGGGGGCATGCTCACACAGTAGCACAGGGTTGGTCGGAATGCACTACTATGTGTCCATCTACACAAGGATATACTGGGCATGCTCATACTCCTAGTAGCACAGAGCTGACTGGGATGCACTCTGATGCTAAACATGGAGGGCCACAGGTAGATGTAAATAACATATTGTAATGGGCTCTGGTGTTGGTAGTTGCCATTGTTAGTGGGAACGCTGCTCTACATATATTTGACACCGGTCTTTAACAAATCAGCTGTCATTCTGGGATGACATGGCTGACAGTAGGCAGGCCTTTGTCACATATCACATGCATCCATGATACAAGGGTGTGTGGATATTACCCAAGTCGCATCTGCCCACACAGTGCCATTCCAAGGCAAATGTCCTAAACACAGGTTAACTCCCATACACCTACAGGACAACTGCATTGTTTTCTTATGCTAACTAGTGCTAGATGTGTAGCGTCCATATTCACAGTTGGACACTGTAGATCCAGCAATGGGGAGAACTGACATCTATGTAGTGAGGAACACCTGGCTGATGTCTCTGTAGTGCACAATAGCACTATCACCATATACCTCAGAACCTAGCACTGCCACCATATACCTCAGAACCAGACATGTGGGCCATAGCACAGGTACAGACCGCTACAGGAGGTGTACCCACATACATATAGGCCACTCACATGTACTGACCGGTCCCCCCATGAAAGGCATCACAGATGAGCCATGTGCAGGACACAGTGTCACATGCTGCATTATAGGATGTAAACTGTAGACAGCACCATGCCCTCAGACTACCACCATGCAACCATACATATTGTGTGACAGACGAGTACGTCACCATGTGACCCTTGACCTGTGTACTGTACTAAGCTCTACATCAACTGTAGACAGTACACGTGTACTGACACAGTTGCATCATGTGTTATGAAATGCAATGATACCACTGTCTGTGACCAGGTCAGCTGTACACATACCAAGGGCCCTCAGTACTTTCCACCATTAGCAGATGTCTGTTGCTGTACACCAGTACACACCCTCATGTATGGATATGACATACATGTACCTGCCCTGGGTATGTACATGCCACACACACACAACATACCTGTAAATAGCATAGCTGTTGTAGTTCTTTGTGCAAACAGGTGGCTACAGTCATTACACACATGCACATGGAATGTAGGTCCATGGCTGCTGAATGCTAACAGTACATAAGGTGTGATATCAATGCTGACAGAGGTAACATTCCCTCTGTACTGGTCACCCATCATATCATACAACAGTCCATGTGTCATGTATGTTATTACACATATCCGCCAATTGCAATGCCTACAAACATGACCAAATGTCAGGAATGTAGGACCTACACACCAGTACACATAGTGTTGTGCATTCAGATAACATGCGTGTGCAGTTGCTGATGTATGCAGGTGGCGTGTATTCTAGTCCATCATGCAGCTGCAATGCAGCCTCAACATTGCCAACTGTATATGGTGATATGCTGAATATACAGAAAGATGTACCACAGGTATGGACAGATGTGTTGAAATAACTAAGTGGCGGGGCATCTTTGCAGATGGGTGTTTGCTGTGGACAGCTCACAGGTGTGTCACAAGTGGTCCTACAATACCCCGTGTAACCGGTAAGCAATGGTTTCATTAATTGAAGGACATAACACACAACTTAGACAGCGGTCAGGGTGATAGCGAAGGTAAATCACTTGACACCTGTTAATAGATATTGTAAAGCGTGCAATACTGCTGTACATCTGACATACATAACATGAGCTAAGCAGGTCTGAGATTCACAGTATTGGCATGTTTAGTTGTGTGTGTGTCCATATTTGTCACGTATTGTGGGGAATACATCTCAATTGTTACTCACTGCCCTGTACACTAGTGTACACATCTGTACAGACTGCAATGTATAAAGCATGACATAGGTAGGGGTGTGTATCTCACACATGTGAGGTATCTGTATGTGCATGACATAGGTGTATTAATTACTGAATGCCACAGTGTCTGTATGTAGGGCTGACTGGTCCCTGGGGTGAGGATGTATGTTACCATACTGAACTGATAGGACCCCTCCCACCATCCAGGCAATGCATTCAACTATCCATATCGATGTCCCTGATCTTAGGCCATAATGACTACCTGTACATGTGTATTCTCTGTGGCACGTCATGTAGGTGCACAGTACTGTAATGATGATTTGCACATAGGCAAGGGTCCTCAGCACACCAGTAGCAACTGTGTGCGAGTGTGTGTTACTGTGTTGGTGAAGCCGTGTGTGTGTGTGTGTGTGTGTGTGTGTGTGTGTGTGTGTGTGTGTGTGTGTGAGTGTGTGTGTATGTGTGTTACAGTGTCATTGAATACATGTGTGTCAATACCTGAGTGTGTGCGTGCATTTGTGTGTTGGCATCCTGTCATGGGAACGTGTATTACTGATTCCCATTGAGGCATCATGCTTCCCACTGGCCTCTACCCTTGTAATCAGCTAGACCACTCTCTTACCTCACCACTCCATGTAACTGTACCTGTGATGTCACCCTTTATGGATGTCACGTCTGTGGCCAAAGTAGCTTAATACACAGCTATCATGCTCTTGGAACGGTAGATGTGTTTGTAACGTGGGACATTCTCACTGGTATGTGGCAGCTACATGGTGCATGCTGGTATATTCATACATACCTGTGAGTAGTCCACATTAACATATGGGACACTTAACTGCAAACACTGACATCCACCGGCACGTGCAATTAGACCTGAAGAAGGACAGCAGAACAACATGACCAACATGCATTTACTGTTGTTACACCAGACACATACTGTTAACAGTATTGTACACCTGTACTACATGGTACATCTGCTGACTGACAACAGTCCTCAACATTTGTAAACTACACATCATCCTAGTCTGTTCACCCTGTGCCTCAGAGCATATGAGCATGTCCCTGCACCAATGGTGTGGATGTCAGGGATGCGGCACAGGCATTATCATATGCACAGGGTGTTAATGTTTGCCAGAGGCTTAGGCTGTACCATTGGATGACATCATGTGTGTGGGTTTGGGCCTTTGATCTAATTGGGTGTGTGTGGATGTTATGCATGTGTGTGTTGTGGTGCCCTACATATGTGTCCAGTGTGTGCATGTATGTCTGCACACAGTTCTCCCATGTGTCTGGCCTACACAGGGGTATTATTGACAGCTGCAGACTGTACATGTGCAGTATTACAGTTCACGGTGTCCGGCCATGGACATGTGATCTGCGCCTGCCAAGGGTTGCACGGCACTACCAGACAGAGGTGCAAATTGGGTACTGTCTGATGTCACTAGTCCACTGGAACAGTGTCCCTGTTGGGACCATCCCAGGTCACATGCACATGGACTGCTGTGTCGTGGTGTGGACAGCACAGCACCAGATGCACTGCTGCTGCTACCGCCACTATGGGAGTGGGCATGTGAGGTAGCTCGTACACGTAGACCTGACACAGGTGATGTAGCAGGCTTATGTCCACGTGTCTGACACCTCACTCCTACCAGATGTTCCAACACAGACAGCTCATGCTCGCGGATTGTCATGCCACAGTCAAGGACTCCAACCATGTCACCCAACCATCTATCCAAAGCATCAGCAATCTGCTGTTGAGCATTTACCATTGCCTGGATGCTGTTGTTTAAAGAATGGACAGCAGCCCTCTGTAGCCTCAGATCTTCTCTGTTGCACCATTCAGCACATGCCTGTGCCTCCATTACAGCCTAAAACATGCGTCTGGTGACACTAGCTGCTGTGCTCTGTCGTGCAGGAGCATGTTGGCCAGAGGTCCTCCTACAAGTAGCACTGGCCACGTGCCTGTGTGGCTCACCACCAGTAGTTTGGCTGACACCATGATGTGCAAGCACACCTTCCATAGCCCCCACACTTTCCTGTTCCAAGCTATCATGCGCCAACTGTCCTTCCTCTATGGCTACTGGTGATGGGTTATGTGCAGGTATGGGATCTGTGTGCGGGGATGAGGTGGATATAGATGAAATGGCAACCAATGGCACAGTTTCAGCCCCTGACATCTCTATCTGTGACCCAATCATATGTTTATCATCACTGCTAGAGTCTGTGGGGACACTAACATCTGATGTACTGCAGGAGGGCAATGCACCTACATTACCTGTGAGGGCAGACAAGAACTGTACATTACAATCTATACAACACACACACGCATGTGATATGACAGAAGGCATGCAATATGCATGTGATGCAGCAGACAGCATGCAGTGCAGACAATAATAGTGGTAGTTATCATACATACCTAGGCTGCACACAGCATGCATGTGTGATAGCAGACGGCATGCAAATTACACAATCATAGTAGTGGTTAGCATACATCCCTGTGTTACACCATGTGGACCAACACAGGTTAACAGTACACCTGCCTGATGTGTGACATATGACCTTGATAATCACATGTAGTATGACATGTGATCTGCTGACGTGTGTGATGACATGCATACATGTTTAACACAGTGGTGTCCTGTCAAATATACAGTGGGGCAATGGTGTACCAATTCAGTGTTGTCTGTCCACCCTACAGATATACTGCTAATTTAGCTGATGTGCATGGCCATTGCAGGGAATCATGAGGAGTCTCTAGTGCTATACAGTGTGAGTTACAGTCAGGGTTTATAGCCATGACTGTGTTCAGATACAATACCTTTATACTGTGGAATGTGACCCACATCACTGAGGTGTATTCACACACTAAACCATGATGTGGAAGTTGTGACACAGGTCACTGATGGGTATACGGATGACACCCCTGCATATCTGCAACCATATTGCTGCAGCCTGGCAACTATGGGCAGACATGGCACACACGTCAGTACACCATGTCCCACATGGCATCTGTGTACCACACACACACACACACACACACACACACAGACACACACACACACACACACACACACACACACACACACACACACACACACACACACACACACACACACACACACACACACACACACACACACACACACACACACACACACACACACACACACACACACACGGAGCTAGTATGGCATTTATATCTATCACCAGCAACGGGAATGTACTGTACCTGTGGCCTGATGTGGATACTGTACAGGTAACTGCTGTCATGTTGCAACACCCTCAAGATGTTCAACACATCCTATGTGGTGGATTGATGTTACGCCTATACAAGATGTGCACAGGTCGGTAGGATGTCTAGCGTTTTACATCTACATTATGACCATTATACAAAGGCCATGGCCGAACCATGTGTAGCCATTGTATGACAGGTTGTACATGCAAGCACAACACTTTTAGTGTGTGTGCTGCTCCATGTCTCTGGCCATCCTCCATGGCCATGTGTGTGTACATATGTTGTCCAAATTATAGTGATGGCCATCTATTTCACATGTCTGTGTTGTCCCATATGACATATATGCTCCACTGACAACAGGGTTATGCAGATAAAGGGTGGTATGTGGGATATGTTTTCTGGTTAGGTAGGCAGTGTAGCAGCCAGGCCAATAGATGTCATGGACATGTCAAGATAGCACATCACATTGTGTGACATTCATAGCAGGGCTATGATCCACACCGGTGAAACCTGTGTGCTGGCCATACTCCAGCCCTCTATGTAGTACTGTTTGTATTCACCATATGTGTAGATCAGATCTGTTGTACTTTCCCAAAGTGAACAGCACCTCCACCATTGTATGCACAGTTGTCAACACATCTGGCAATAAAGTTTGTGAGGATTCATGTCGGTGAGATGATTCACATGGTTTGCAAGTGTGGCACATGGATAGTCATTGTGATGTATTGCAAGTCCGACCTGTATATTATGACAGGACCATACATTATGTATACACATTGTGAATGGCCACATGGCAGATAGATTTGTGTATTACGGTTCCTGATAAATAATAACACTCTCACCTGCAACGGGCTACTGTCACTGCAGAATGTCTGAGGTACCTAAATAGGAGTAACACAGCAGTATGAGCATAATCCAACCCTGTATAAAGGCTACAGGGAGCAATGTGCATAACACATACACCAGTACATTAAACTATACTATGGTGTATGCACATGTGTGTATACACAGAGTACCATACTATAGTATGTGGCATGTGTGTATACATGCCTTGCATATGATGTTACATTACATATTGTAGAATGACACATGCTATATGGAATATAGTTGTTATAGGTGCAGTACTGACTTACCAAGCAACTCCAGGCTCAGTAGTTGAGAGACACCCACCTCCACAATATCAGCTAAGGCTTGTGGATGTGGTTCTGCAGGTGTCCCCAGGTTGGCCAGTAGCTCTTCGGTACGTGTGAGTGGGGGCTGGGTTGGTGGTCCACCACCTGTTACACCTTGTTCCCTGCTGATTGCATTTGCACGTTGTTTCACCCATCTAATGAGGTCTGTACAGTGTCTGCACACCTGCTGGTATGTGCAGTTGTGGCCACCCACATCATTAACCCTCCTGCAAAGATCCATCCACAGGGCATCCTGCTGCTGTACATCCTGTGGCACATGGCGGAAGAGGATGTTGTGATTATCGAGTAGGTATGGGATGACGGCCTCATCCTCCAAGCGTGTAAAAGGGGGAAGCCTTACACGCAGCATACCTGGAAGACATAATGATGGAGACAGGTCACAGTACCTCAGTGACATACAGAGCTACAGCTGAACATACATGTGTATCCCATTACTTCAGTTTAAATAGTTGTATTGCAAACCTACATGACACTGACGTGTTTGTGTCACACACATGTTACACTCAATGTTGAGTGGATATTATCACCTTGTGTGTGTGTGTGTGTGTGTGTGTGTCACCTGATTACATTGCTCATACTCCATGTGGTTGCTGTCTTGATGTGGGCATGTCTGTTTGCCTGTACTGGTGTTCCTACCTATCAGCACATGGCTGGATGTGTCCACATTAATGCAGTCAACCTTGATGCAGTGTATATGTCACATATAAGGACTTACACTGCCTTAACAGACATGACCTGTGACCCTGCAGACATGCTCACATAAGGTTTTACATGTATGTGTTCTGCCATATACATCTACACGGCACTGTACAGTGATTCAACATCCTGCCATGTATCACCTGTGTTGCACATGTGATACACATGGGACACTGGCTAGCCAGATGGTATTTGCAGGGATGGATATCAACTATGGCATGTACAGTCAAAGTCAACTAGTGGGCTATATGCCATGGGACATGTATACATCTAGGATGAAAGTTACCTGGCAGTAGCTGACAGGCGGGTCTGTGGGGTCAGGTGGAGCAGTGCCACATTACTGATCCACAGGGTTAATGATACATATACCATGCATTACCATGCGGTCATCACACCATATCTGAGAGGGGAGCAATGTACAACTTTGACAGACAGGAATGCATAGTATGGCAGGACTATGTCAAGTGTATGGGACAAGGATATGTCCAGCATGTGGTAGGTGGATGTCCATGAAGTATGTGTTCGAGATCAGGATGAGTACGTGTAGCATGTCTGACACCACTAGGTTGGACATGGATTTATTCAGGATATGCATCATCCTACATAGTGGAGATGGGGAATGGGAAGGCTGGTGTAGGCCATCTGCACATGGCCAATACCCCTTAAAGGATATATGTGATCTGATATGGGTCACTTGAGTAGTCTGTATGGCTGGACAGTTATCTCTATATTCATGAATGGCACCATATTATTATTAGGGTTGCCACATATGACTCCCTGATGGGTGTGGTGACGTAGCTATCACAGGAAAGACAACTGCCCAGCTGCATCCCTCACACACAGGTGTCCATTATGATGACCGCTGCCTAGGTGGTAGTTCATGGGTACAGGGTTATTAACATAGGGGTGGCAATGCAAGTCAGGTATTGCTCCTAGGTCATAGTCATTCACATACTTCAATAGGCAGATGCCTTCTGTTTGTCTGTGAGGTATGGACTACAATGAGGGGGAATAGAATTCATTAACCCTGACATACTGTAGCTGCCACTGGTGTGATGATCATGTATTATTCAGGCATCTTCTGTAGTGTTGTTTCTGCCAGCAGTCCTTTTACTAAACACTCCTGTGACATAGGAATGTACATCTAGTATACCGAGTGTAGGTGGTACACAGTATGGGTGATGATGTCCTATGACATGGCAAGGTTATGATATGCAGTGTGACATCAACCATACCTGTCATCTACATCTGTACTGCTGACATCACTTAAGTGATCAAGGTTCATGGCCTTCCAGACCAGAATCAGTAGGGTAGAGGTGCAGTACTTCCCATTATCAGTGGTGTCTCCCCCTTTGTTGGGTTGTGATACCTGTTGGTGTGCATCATTCACTGTGTACACAACCTGACATGGAGCTATATTTTACATGATGTGTATGTGGAGAGCATCTTGTTTTGCCATATGTGTATGATACAGCCTGTGATGTGGCCAGGTCCCATGCAGACTGAGTGCAGCTTGTACCTGCATAGTTGTGGGTACAGGGGCCCTGTGGTGTACATGGATATATGCTTGTGTACCTGTTGGGGGGATGGGGCCGTGTTTTTATATTATCCAAGACCCTATCTGGATTGCTTATTCATGCTAAGCACTTGTTCAGGACTTGTAAACAGTACGTAAGCTAATGATTACTATAGCACTCAATCTTCCACATCACCTACAGGTAAGGGTTTGTACATACTTTTCTCACTTGCGTAGAGTAATGTAGCTCTTGTACTCACTTTCCTCACTTATCTAGGTGAATATAGTTCTATATTATGGCATGTCCAAGAGTCAACTTCCAGTGTTCTCACCTGTCTATCTGATGAATCTGGACATCTTGAGGCAACGTACACATTGCCTCATGTACACAGACAAGCCTCTCCGCCTACCACCCAACACTACAACCTGCGAGAGATGCAGTCATCTAGCCAAACTGGAGGTAAAGGTCTCTCCAACCAAGCCTAACCCTGACTGTCATGTGGAGAAGTACACAGTTGCACAACACACTACTCATCACATAAGCCCCACTGTATCTACCCCACCATTAACTGGGAAAACTACTCGTGTACCAACACATTAGTTCAACGGTTTCTGGAATTCATAAACACCAATACCCTGACTCAACATATCCACACACCCACCAGGGGCAACAATATCCAAATTAGAAGCACCCAGTCAACAACGAAGGAACACAAAATCGAAGGTTTAATTGCGCATATAAACAAAATGAACCACAGTACACCAAACAACATTTGTGAATTAAAAATTGGTTAGCCACCACCTTAATTGATGATGAAAAAATGAATAAAAAACAAATGTTATTCACAAAATGAACTGCAAATGTTAAAATGAATACAATGGTTGTGAAATTAAGAAACAATTAGGAAATGGATCTATTTTGTGTCCTTGAATTAAATACATTTTGTAAAAAATAGTTTAAAAAGCATTTGTTAAATATACATATTGAAAGACTATACATAAAAACACTACTCCACTCTCCTGGTGACAATTGGTACTGCAACTATGTGAATGTTTTTCATACTTAAAAAATATATATAAATATATAACATTAAATTGAGATCGAAACATTTCATAATTTTGCTGCTCTTAGTTTCAATACAGGAGTTAAAGAAACCATGTCATTTATTCCAGGATATTTGTTAGATTCTAGTGTTATTTGCCAATATAATTCTCTGTATTCTAATAATGTTTCCCACATTCCACCTCTTGGATCTATAGGGACCACCTCAACAACAAAAAATTCAAAACTAGCATCCTTGCAAGTTAAAGTATGTTTATACAGAGAATTATTGGCACATGATGTTCTAATATCGTATGTGTGTTCGTAAATCCTTTGTTTGATTCGCCTCTCACTTTTTTCCAACATAAAAGGCCGTACAATTTTTACACAAGGCGACATAAATTATTCCTTTAGTGTTACAATTAACAAAGGATTTACAAGTCAGGGTTTTCTTTCTAGCACCTATATAGCAGCTGTTTCCTGTCTTTAAATATGCACAGTACTTACAAGCTCTACATTTAAAAACTCCTGTTTTTTTCTTTGTATTCTTGTCAGCACCCTCTCTACTACCTCTCTCTAAAATTCCTTTTATGTTGCTACCCTTTTTATAAATAAATTTAATTTCATTGTCAAAAATGTGACCAAGGTCAGAAACTTTAGAAAAATTCAACCATTCATTTTCAAAAGTTTTTCTCACAACACTTGATTGTCCATCATAAGTGATAGTGAGACCTGACATAAAACAGTCCTTTGTGGGTAGTTCTGACCTTATGACTGGTATTGACTTGTCCGTCTTACCAAGTATAGGTGCAAATCTAGTTTTTCTCCCTTCAAGAACTTCTTTCATTATATCATTAAATAATACCTTTGGGTAGCCTCTGTCAATAAACATCCTGTACAAAATGTCACATTCTTTGACAAAAATTTCATCATCCGAAGTCATTCTGCTTATTCTGACTAATTGTCCTTTCAAAACACTTTTTTTGTAATGAAACAGATGAGAACTGGTAAAGTGTAAATAGGTGTTTGAAAATGTATTTTTTCTATGTACCTCAGAGACAAATTTTTCTTCAGTCTTTGTTATATTCACATCCAAATAAGAAACCTGTCTAGAGTCAAAATTCTTTGTAAATTTTAAAAAATGAGTTGTTCCATTAATATATTCCACAAAAATATCAAATTCTTCACTTGTGCCTTTCCAAAAGAAACATAGGTCATCCAGGAATCTACTATACAGGGCCCACTTTCCATTAAACTTGGGAGTTAAAATGTACTTGTTCTCCCAGTATGCCATAATAATGTTTGCATACGTCGGTGCGCAATGGGCACCCATCGCCACTCCCCTAATCTGGCTGTAGTATTCTCCTTCGAAAAATAAAAAATTGTATTTGAGAACAACTTCCATCAGAACTAAAATGGTAGTAAAGTCATTTTGAGAAATGTTTATGAAAGGCACTAACATTTCTTCAAACCACTTTAGTCCAATATCGTGTGGGATACTTGTAAATAGATCTATGACATCTAAAATGCCAAAACCTGTAGTTTCTTTGTGCAAGGTAGTTGTTATTTTCCTTAGAAAATCCCATGAATCTTTTAAGATGTTCTCATTGTCATTTACTAAGTTTTTTATCTTAACATCAATATACTTGGCAAGGGGTGAAGTAATAGATCCCTCTGAAGAAACAATGACTCTGAGGGGTGGGTCATTTGTGTCTTTGTGTACCTTTGGGATCCCAAAGATGGAAGGAATTTTAGGTTTTGTTACAGTCAAAAAGTTGTAAGTTTTTATGTCAATGGATCCCTCCAGCAATAAGTCCTGTAAAAGTCCCCGTATCCTGTTGTATGCTATATGTATTTCATTTAAAGAAATCCTACTATATTTGTCTGTGTTATTTAAAATATCTAACATCTTTCCTTCATAAGTGATACGGTCCATGATAACTACACCCCCACCCTTGTCAGGCTTCATAATCCTAAGACACTTGTCCTTGCTCAAATTGTCCAAAATCTTGTTCTCACTCTCAGTCAGGTTAGGGTAGACATAGTGTTTGCTTAAAGACTTTCTTAATTCATGTTCTAGTTTTAGTTCGAAATTTTTTAACTGAGGGTGTAGTGGGGGGTTAAAAGTACTCTTGCGTCTGAGTTCATTATTTACATCTGGTGTACCCTTGCCTTTGAAAAGTATTTCTAGGTTTTTCTTTCTGATGAATAGTTTTATATCTAACAAAAGTTTAAACACATTGGTCTTGACTTGTGGAATGAAACCAAAACCCTTGGAAAAAAGATCAAAATGGGTCCTGGAAAGTACAATGTTGGAGTAGTTAAATATATTAAAATCATTGAAGGACCATATTTTTCCAATGTTTGTTATTTCTAATGTTGGTGCCACTGGTTGTATCTCCAAACAGGTTGTCCCCCCCTCCGTGTGAAGTTTTTTGAATTATAACTAACAGGTTCCTTGTGTGATAACCTCTCAGATCTACGCAAAGGGGGAAATTCTTCCAAGTCTGTTTCTTCAACTACATCTGTAGATCTATCATGTAATACAACACTTTCATTTTCATTATGTAATTCTGAATTCACTCTCCTATTAGAAAACCTGGGTTTGGGGTATTGTATCTTGTTTTTGTATTCATACATATCCCTGTCAATTTTACCAAATTTTCTGTTTTGCACTTCAAAACAATCTAATCTAAAGCCTAACCCTGACTGTCATGTGGAGAAGTACACAGTTGCACAACACACTACTCATCACATAAGCCTCACTGTATCTACCCCACCATTAACTGGGAAAACTACTCGTGTACCAACACATTAGTTCAATGGTTTCTGGAATTCATAAACACCAATACCCTGACTCAACATATCCACACACCCACCAGGGGCAACAATATCCTAGACCAAGTCATTACCAACCTGAGTGACTGGTGCTCCACACGTGATGCCAACTCCTCGTTCGTCCAATCAGACCATGTGCTGAACACCATTGATATCCACATCCCGCACCTACCCCCAGTTAAGAGAATCACAGTATAATATGTCTACAAGGCCAACTACATGTTTCTTTAGGCAGACGTGGTGAACGTCATGACACCCATGCAGATGGACAGTACTGTTACAACTGCTGAATCCTACACAAATGCACTATATAAGCACTTACAGGAGTGCATGGCTTGTGCTATCCCAAACAGAACCAGGACACTATACTCATAATTAAGTAAACCAATCTGGTGGTCCCTTGCCATAAACATATTGTACAACAAGAGGAAGACACTGTTGCAAACGAGAGTACAATACCATGCGTGGAGGAGATCCCTGGCCAGCCTCAATAAGAAGGGGAGATCCCTTATACGATCCTCCAAAGCTGCTATGAAAACTTTAACACAACTAATACCAACAACAACAACAACAGAGCCTAGATGTCAACAACCAGATCTGCTCTGAGTTACAGCACAAAGGCACGAACATTACAGAAACAATGGATATTGGCAACATCCTGGCAGATCCCTCTCAAAGCTGCACACTCTGAAGGCAATATCACAGCATTCATGGGACTGGACAACATCCCAGACTGCATTTTACACGAACGTCTGATCGTACTGTTTCCTCCCCTATGCACCATGTTCAATAATAGCCTCACATTGGGCATAGTGCCCCCTGAATGGCACACAGCAACAGTTATTCCACTTCACAAAGGTGGCTCCACAATGGACCATGGGACCTATTTCCCTATAGGCCTGACTAGCCTGGTCTGCAAGGCTATGGTGCACATGGATCACCATCAGAGACATTGGGTACCTCCCAACCTTCGACCCCTCCCTGTTTGGCATTGTTAAGGCCGGACCATGCCTCCTAAACCTGGTGGGCTTCTTAGAGACAGTTACCAAGGCATTAGATGAGGGTAAGGAGGTTCACACAGCATACCTAGATCTCTCATAGGCTTTCAAAATCATTCCTCCTTCTGTTAGTATCAATATACCCATCCATCTGAACATTAACCCCTACGTCATGTGATGGTTTGCAAAGTGGCTCACGGACAGAATGCACATAGTAAGAGTTGCATACCCTAGGTCCGACTGTATACCAGTTACAACTGCCGTCCCCCAGGGCTCAGTCCTAGGACCCCTCATGTTCGGTATATACTTCTCTGATGTACAGACATGCACAGGAGGGCTTTGGTTGAAAAGGTTTGCAGGATGAAACTAGGGGACATAATTGTTTCCCCAGCTGTCACAGACACCCTCTGGAAGGATCGCACTGAGATGGATACCTGGTGTTAATATCATGGCGTCAAGCTGAATGCCTAAAAGTGCATAGTCATCCCCTTTGGATATAACTAATTACCTGTGGACCACCACATAGGTGCTAGTCTCCTACATACAAAAAAAGATAATACGGGATCCGGAAACACCAGTAGATAGCAATCTCTCCTTCGATACCCATAATGACAAGGTGGTCAGAATATCCTTCTACATGGCCCCCCTATTCTCTAATGGGTTTGCATCCAGATCAGAGGGGCCATTGTGACTCTACACATGTCATATCAGACCCATTAAAGGATACAACACCCCATTTGGGATATACCTTACAAGACAACTGCAACAGCTTGGAAGACCACACCAGTACCACACCAAGAGGATTACTGACCTCAAACAGATGACCCATGCAGCCCAACCTATGAAACTGCAGCTGTACTCAGTTGCATACCGCATACTCACAGGTGATCTCTGCTTGACATACAAGGCCCATGTACAACCCTGTATTGCTGGATATGCTCCACCTAAACAGAAGCCCCTGAGAGCCACATGCTCTAGGGATATACACCTAACCACAACGATGAGTAGGGCGTGCTGAATGGATAGATTCCTGACCCGGACACTCCCTATGCTTTGGAACGTGACTCCAATGTAAATCAAGCAGGGCCCCTCACGAACACTCTTCAAGGGAAATGTTGCCATGTGGATGGGAGACAGACATGTACAGTGCATGATCACTGCAGTGGCTCTGCTGGACAGAGGCACAGGGAACTATTGGCTCTGACTTTCAGAGGCACAGGGAACCAACTTATGGGGGTGCTGAAAGACAACACATGCTAGCTAGGCTTACAGATACCCTTGGTAAGACAGCCTAGTACCTACCTTTGCACATATTACATGTCTTATGTGCATGTATATTTAAATAGCTCTTCCATTTTACTTTGCTATCATGCTGATAAACTGTCAGCTCACTAAAAGACATGTGTATCCTGTTATTGTGTATTGTAAATGCCGATTGACATAACTAATGTTTGCCTACCATTACAGTAATGCTATGTAGCTTGTAATACATATCTGCCTACAATACTGTACATTACACAGTTATTGGCACAATATCCCACAATGCAAAACATACTTGCACAGTGGCCCAATCTTCCACGTGTTATTCTCTGTATTACACCCATACATATGGCTACAGTTACAATATATCAACATATACTATCCCCTGTTATAGCACATACTTGTTGGACCAACCCTGTCACTGAGGTCGGCTGGTGAGGAGTATTTCTGTTGAAAGCCCTTATATAGCATCCCTTGTGGTGTATGCGGTGTTTGCCTTGTGACCTACAGCAGTACACACAAATGCTACAAGCATGACTATGCTCAACAATACATCACTATAAGATAACTGTTTCCACTATATGGATTGCGTGCACTTTAAATACTACAGAATAGTACTACATACACAGACATACTGACTGTTCTATATACCTTATTAGTAACCTGACGTATCGTTAACAGTTTATTCAATCCTTTTCGGTTTGTGTTTCAATGTTATTTGTAATGTTCCGCTGGTATATACGGATGGTTTGAATGTGTGATGACACATCCTTTTCTAGTTACATATCGGTAACATGTGGTATCCTGTCCACTAATTGCTGTTCCAAAGTAGTTTATTGGATGCACATCAGCTGTGCAGCTACTCCATTAGCCAATACCATGGCAACCGTGGTGTATATGTGAGTACTCCTTTTAGCATTGTCCATTTGCCTTACTTTTGAGGGAGATGGTCTAGATGTGTTATTGCAATATATTTCAACAGCTATATGAAGACACACAGAGATATATTAGCTTCATGACTCCCGTGGAGTGGACTGTGTGTAATGGCCAGACGATTTAGTTCTACATGTGAGTACAGTTGTTATATTTCGGAACAGTGCTACTTATGCAGGGTTTGTTTGCACCTGATACTTCTGCAGATGTTTAAGTCTGGCAAGGATGTTTGGCCAGCTCAAGGCCTTATGGCTATACATGAACTGTTATCTGGAGTACAGTGTGCTCACAAGACATCCTTGATTTGGTGTACAAGTGTAGCATACTGTGCTGTTACTCACTAATTGCTAACACATCCCGGTGTATGCACAACCCTCTGAAACAGGATTAGTGCAAACAAACATCAGCAGCTGTTCCATTGTATAACAGCCATTATTTCACTTAGGGCCATGTTAGTGTGTCTCTGACAAGGTATGTTAAGGCTTCTGCAGATGTCGTACAGTGTGTGAATGATTTCTGATGTTATTACAGTTTGTATTGTAACATGCTTGGGTGTGGGGGTGATGTTGGTGGGTGTGCTTAGCAAATGCAGGTGTGTAGGAACTGCTTTTATACATAATCACTATGTGCATGAGGGTCCCTTCCCTATTTGAACACCTATGCTTTTGTGGACTAATACAATGGTATTTGCAGGCTGATTCATTAAGGCACTGTTATGTGGTTCTTGTTTAACATGCAGGTGATGTTAGTCCTTTAATTCCTTCGGTAATACATCTGAATGTAATAACGTGTTGCTACATGGTAGCTGTGCATTTCTGTCATAGGTATTTGCAGTCATCGTAGTTGTGTTGGTGACTGACCCTCTTTGGCTAGGGTTGCCACCTTTTCATATGTCCATAGTGGGTCCTTTTCGGGACACACATCTGATTTTACAGGCCAACACAAACCCACAGTCAGTACAAGGGATAGAACTTTCCTTTCTTGCCTAATTATAAGCTTATTCTTGTAGCAGTTTAGGAGCTTATCCTGTTTCCTGTACCATGTAGGTACTTTAGATACAGAAATAACCATTGTATACAACTATTGCAGTACATATGGGGCATAATTATGTCCTACAATTCTAGGACATTTGCCACATTTAATATATTTGGTCAGGACACAACCGCCCAAAGAGGGAGTGTCCCTCGCAAAGTGGAACAGGTGGTAACACTATCATTGGCTCATGTCCATAGCACATATTTGTAATGGTGTATAGGCATATACTCTCCATATCCTTTGTTCATAAAGGTTGGTAGTGGCGGAATGTGTGATTGCTATGGTCTATGTTATGCACATATGTGAACACTTCAACCGCTGTATACGGGAGACCTACGGAATTCTGAAACCACAGTGTTCCGACGCACACAGTCCCGGGAACAGACTCCCATACCCCACATTACTGACATCGACAGTATCTCGCAAAGGTAACATGAACATGGAACACACACATGCACACATAGACACACTGCTACCCAACACATCCAAACAAACCATCCTACACTATATATGAGCAGGTGGCCAAGCCCCCCTACACACCCCATGTAGGTGTCTGTGCCCCACACACCACCCACTACTTTAATATTCTACATCCTAGGTCGTGCAAGCAGACGCACAAAGCTAACCCACAACCACACATTACAGTCCCCCAACAACACACACCACACACAGAACACACACTTACACACACACTACAGTCCTAATAAACACACGTACACACAGTAACCTACCCAAACTGCAACAGCAGAAGCACTGACTAATTGTCCATTAACATTGTGAGATTACACCTCGCATATCTGGTGTTTTGGTACTGTGTTCTTTCGGACCTTAAGCCTCAGGATTACGTGCGTCGGTATGTAAAGCAGTTGGTATGTGGTAGGTATCCCATTTATATGTATCTCCATGGTTATGTAGATGTTGTTAACCTATCTATATATCTACATATATGTATGTATATCCCCATATATCGACATATCTCTCTCTCTCCCTCTCTCTCTATATATGATTGTGTGTGTGTGTATATATATATATATATATATATATATATATATATATATATATATATATATATCTATATATATATATATATATATATATATATAACATGCACCTTTCATTGTGTACATGCCAGTTTGTCCTATTTCAACACATTC
Source organism: Protopterus annectens (assembly GCF_019279795.1). Taxonomy (NCBI): domain Eukaryota; kingdom Metazoa; phylum Chordata; order Ceratodontiformes; family Protopteridae; genus Protopterus; species Protopterus annectens. Next base: position 940,102,670 of record NC_056732.1, read on the forward strand.
CTACCTTTTGTGTTTTATCCTGTCAGTATACACGACTGCCATTGGTACATCTCAGGTAGCTTAGTGGTATGTTATTGTGATGAATGTATACATGGTTGCGTGTTCTAATTCTGGCAGTCATATCTTACCTCTCAGAGCAGGCACTGGTAATGCAAGGGTGATGAATGCACATTTCAGAGGTTGTGTGTTCCACATGTTTATTATTCTGTGGAGAACTACCTATATATGCAAGCTGTGTTTAAGGTATACTATGTAACATGTACACATCTGTGAAGATTCTTGTCAGGGATACTCCCCATTATTTGTAAACACATCCCTGATTACATTACACAAAACTCCTCACTAACACTCCAGAGAATCCTTGCAGAGTGGGTGGTGAACAGTAGCTACACCCCGGGGATCCCGCAAGTGGCTCTGCTCCACAGAGGGACAGTTAGTTGACTGATGGGGACAGCAGACATGTTTTGCCTATGCTTATGAGTGGCCTCGGCGGTTGGGCATGTACCTACCTCTGTATCTATGAACCTGTACATACAGTATGGACACATGCTGATAGCTTAATATACTGTTCAGGTGTTGACTTACCTTGTGCCAATGGTGGTTGTGTGTACAATAGTTGAGGGATACCTATGTAGGATGTACACAGTAGACCACCTATACATGACAATTTACAGGTGGTCATGTGTGTGTGTGCCATCCATGTTTGCTGTGTGTGCAGGTGGAGAAGGGTGTCAGTCCATGAGTGCCTACACTGTCAGTGTGTGTGCAATACGTTCCCTCTTTGCCAAGGCATGGGCATACTGGGCACACCTCCATCTGCCTACTGGGGCTAGCACATTGTGTTCATGGTCTGAGCCCCCCTGTGCCTGTGGATCCCTTGGCAATGGTGGTGGGCTGTGAGGACCTTCACCATTCTGTCCCTGCTGCAGCTTTTTCCTCAGGATCATATTGTGTAGCATGGCACATACTATGAAGATATGGGCACACATTCCTGGAGAGTACTGCAAGGCTCCACCAGATATGTCCAAGCAACTGAACCATGATTTCAGCATCCCAGACACATGTTCTATGATGATTCTGGTTTCTGCGTGTGCCTCATTATGGCATTCTTGCATGGCTGTGTGTGCATTTCTGATGGGTGTCATCATCCATGGTTCCAGTGCATAGCCAGCATCCTCCACCAGGTGGCCATATGGGATGTCCCCCCTGGCAAATACCTGATACAGCTGTGAGGCATGCCAGATGTGGGAGTCGTGATAGCTTCCAGGACTGCCAGCACACACATCCATGATAATGCCCTGGGCATTGCACATGACCTGGCAGTTGATGGAGAGTAATCCCTTGTGGTTTATGTAGTGCCTATCCTGCTCACCGGGTGGTGACTTGATGTGTATGTGCGTGCAGTCTATTGCACCCAGTACCACCGGGTAGTCCACCACACGGTGGAAGAGACGCATATTGCTGGCCAACTCCTCCTGCGGTCGGGGGAATTATATGTGCTCATTGGCATGTGGTAACATGACATCCAGGAACTGGTGGAGTACCCTGGATGATGATGCCTGTGAGATCCCCATGATATGCCCAGTTGGCCTTTGGAAGGTACCTGTGGCTAGTATTCTGAAGCTTACACATACCTTCATGTCCACTGGGATGGGTTCCCCTCTGTTACCTCTGGCTCTGAGGCATGGCCGGCACAACTCAACAAGTTGCTGTATGATGTCCCTGTCCACCCTGTAATGCTCTACTATCTCCAGATTATGTAGCCCCTGGTAGGTTACCCTGGGTCTTAACACTTGTCTCCTCCTCAAGTTCCTGAGATGGTTGTCAGCATCATCCTCAACACTACCGTCAGTCTCCAATACATGCTGATGAATCAAAGCTATGGCAGCCCCAAACATACACATATTAAAAGTTCCCCCATCTGTATACACCAATGGTGTGGTGGAGGAGTAGCTCTCATTTATTCATCCTCCCTGTTAGTCACTCCCTACACCAAACCTATTCCGCACTTTAATAATGCTGAACTTCTCCTAACTTTACTTCAAGTTAACAAACACAAACGCATTTGTCTAGCTTCCCTCTACATCCCCCCAGGAGACAATATTTCTACACTTGAAGACATCCTCTCCTGGCTCTCCAACAACATTAGCAACAAAACTATTATCTTAGGAGACATGAATATTAACTGGGCCACCATTCAGTCTCCAACAAACTCTCTCAACATCAACCTCTACAATTTTTCTCAACTAATAAACTCCATAACACGCCCCTCAAAAAATCTTTCCACTGGTAGTATTCTAGATTGGATTCTAGTCTCCCATCCCCACTACTTCTCTGATAGTGGCACTCTTCCAGATTCCCTCAGTGACCAATTACTGATCTTTACTCACCGTCTCCCCTCAAACCTACATTGCACCCATAATTACATTACTACCCATAACCAAAAAAACTTTAACCCAACAACCTTTTCAAACTCCCTTAAATCAATAAACTGGAATTGTCTAAAAACATCATCTCTAGATAACGCAGTTCACCACTTCAACTCAACATTCTTAAAAATACTTGACTCCCATGCTCCCTTAAGGACAAAGCGAATAAAGATTAATTCCGCACCATGGCTGACCAAAAACACACTAGCATCTATGCGGCACAGAGATAAAGTTTGGGCACACTACCACTAAAACAGAACCCCATTACTTCATAACGAATATAAAACACTTCGAAATAAAGTTAAAAAACTCATCATCTCTGATCGTCAAAACTACTTTTCGACACTCCAAAACAATAATAAAACAAATCCTCAGAAATTCTGGAAAGGTATTTCTACCCTTCTTAACCCCAGCAAATCAGATACCCCTTCCCCAGACCCAAATATTCCAGATTCAGATTTAGCTACCCAATTTAACTCTTTTTTCATTGAATCTATTTCTAAATTAACCTCTTCATTCTCTACCACCACCACATTCTCCAACATACCCCCACTCTCCACTAGCAACACTCTACCCTGCTCTACTATATGTCCCTCATTCCCATCAACTAACTCTATACTATTTACCTCTTCTCCATCTCAAACTTTCTCATCATCTTCACTACCCACTAACACCCACTTTTCCCACTCTCCTCTATTCTCACTAAAACCAATTCCCACTTCTACTATAAAGAAACTCCTTAGGAAACTAAAGCCATGTGCAAACGCTCCTGATAACATCCCTTCTTACTTTCTCAGTATAGCTGCTGATGCAATTGCCTACCCCATTAGCATTTTAATTAATCGCTCTATACAAGAATGTATAGCACCTCAAATCTGAAAACAGGCCTTTATCATACCCTTACATAAAGGTGGCAACAATAACAATGTAACCAATTTCCGCCCAATCGCTATCCTGTCTCCCATTTCTAAACTCTTAGAAAAGTGTGTCCAACTTCAACTCCTACCACATCTCTTAGATAATAACCTCCTAACTTACTCACAACATGGATTCATACCACATCATAGCACCATGACAGCCCTCCTCTCCTTCCTTGAAACTGTAAATAAAGCCCGTGACTCTGGCCAAATTGTATCTACCCTACTTCTTGACCTCTCCAAGGCATTTGACACCATCTCACATAGCCTGCTTTTAACTAAACTTTCTGAACTTAACCTAGGTCATTCCTCTTTGACTTGGTTCTCCAGCTACTTATCCAATAGATATCAAGCAGTAAAATGGAAGAAAGCCATCTCCTCATTTCTTAATACCCCTACCGGAGTTCCACAAGGCTCCATACCGGGTCCCCTTCTCTTCAATATATTTATAAATGATTTCCACAAATCTATCCCATTCTCAAATATCATCCAGTATGCAGATGATTCAACTATTATCTGCTCTGCCTCATCCATTCCCACACTTCTAAAACTTACACAAGATGCCTTTTCAACCACTGAGCAATGGATGAAAGATAATCACCTAGCTCTCAATGCTTCTAAAACCAAATTAATGGTATTTACCCCCACTAAAGCCACTCCTTTCAATATGAATGCATTCTCAATTATGAGTCAAAATAACACACATCTGGAACTGGTGACAGATACCAAGTTACTTGGGGTCCAAATTGATAACCAACTAAAATTCAACTCCCACATACAACTAAATATAAAAAAAACCCCACCAAAAACTAGGTATGCTCTACCGACAAAATCATTACCTTACACCTGCAACTAAAATCACTCTTTCTACTTCCTTTCTCATCCCCTCCCTTCTCTATGGAGCTCCACTCCTACCTAATCTACAGTCCTCTGTAAAAAAACAACTCTCCTCCTGCTACAACAAAATTGCCAAGTTCGCTACTAGCCACAAGTCATCAACCCACCACTGTCTCTCTCTCCAAAAACTAAAATGGCTAGAGCTACCTAATCATCTAACCTACACACAATTAACTCTCGCCCACAAACTCATTCTCAACCCCTCCCTTTGTCCCTCACTTTCTTTTGCCTTTAAAATGCATCTGCCAAATAGAGTATTAAGGTCTCATAATCAAACTCTATTAGAAGTGCATAAACCATTTCATCCCCCTGGAAAAAACCTACTATCCTATGGCCCAGCACGCCTCTGGAACTCCCTTCCATCTTCCATTCGCACAATCCCTAACCATTTGATTTTCAAAAGATCTCTTCATTCGCACCTAGCATCCCAGTGGGAATGCTCATGCTCCCACCCCACATAACTAACTCTGGCTACCTCATCTTCCATCCTTCCCCTGCTTCTCCAGTAATTCTTCCTTTTTTCCCTAACACTCACACTCTGTTTCCTATGTAATTTGCAAAAATGTACTAGTCTGATATAATGTACGACTGCACTTCTTAAGTTTATGCATCGTAATATGAATTTACTTCCAGTATTACTTTGTAATGTTACTTTGTTAGTCTGTATCATCTATATGATCCATCATAAGTATACAGAATTTCTAATGTATGCTGAACTTTTGTGTAATTATTTGCTTGAACTTTTTGCATTGTATAACTATCATTAATAACCTACTGTATTGAGATTCTTATGGAGCTTTTCTCCCCAGGACTCCATTGAAAATGGGTTCATTTTGGCCCAATGGACTATCCTGGTAAACCAACTGCAAATAAATAAATAAATAAATAAAATGGTGCAGAGTGTCTGGGAATACACAAGTGTGTGTGTGGGGCTTTCACACCTTATACTATTGTGCAATGGATGATGCTGGTGTAATTGGGTGTGTTTGTGCTATTCCAGCTGCAGGGTATCTTAATTATTGGTTTTACAGCAGGTATTGTTATTGTGGGGCCTTTGGTGTTGACTTACGCTTGTCTGCCATGATTCATCTATTGCCCTTTACTTCTATTTTCAACCCGATTCACCTCCCATTGTCAGGCATGCATCCAGCTGCCACCTTTCTTGTTTTGTGCTTCCACAACCCAGGATTGTGTCTGGAAATGTGTTATGTAGCTGATCTACAGCAAGTTTGCTTTGTTCTGCTGTGACAGTTCTTTTTTCTTTGCTGTACGGCACCTCCCCTTTCCTGTTCTGCAGATAGCTGCTAGCAGCCTTGTTAGCTGTTGTCTATGGCCCACTGTAAGTTTTTAGGTGTTAATTACTCATTTGTATTCCAATTACCATGCTGCAGCATTTCCTTATTGTCTTACCGTAACCTTCCTATTTCACCTAAGTTGCGCACCGCGAGCGCCCAGTTTCCAGCTTTTGAATGTGTTATCATCCACGTTCACATGCACTTTCAGTCACCTTGTGTGCTCTCAGCTAAGCATAGCTATGGCTAGGTACACACCCCTATCCTGCGGCTTTGCTTAGCAACAGGCAACCTGGATTACCAATGCTCTGATGTGCTTACAGCTACGGTGGCGCACACCTCTCATGATGTCATGTTTACCTCCAGGCCACTCCTCGGTGTTGTACCGCTGCACTGTGTGGTACATCCTTACGCCGGCGGGACATTTGCGATTCAGTATTACTTGACTCATTTGCATGGCATTGACTACTAATTCCTAGTTGCCATGCAGAACACTGTCACAGACCCTTAGCAACCCTTGTGCCTTGGTTGTGGTATAGCATGCGTACCATTGACTATTATGGCAAAATCATGATTTGTGTTACATTGCAGTTTTATGACATCTAAATATATTTTTCTTGTGTTCCCAGTTGCGCACCCATGCACTGTGGTTGTACTTTGCGTTAGTGTGACCATGACATTAAATGTTATTTTTTATGTGTTGTGCATTTTTTTATGCCATTGGCTGTATATTTATCCATTGGCATATGTTAACATTGTAATACGTAAGTTTGGTCTGCTTTCTTGGCTCCGATGTTCTGTTTGAAAAAAATGTAAACCGTGTTTTTGGTTTACATTTCTGCATGCTTACGCTATGCCTGCACCACTTCATGAATCACTATATACCTTCATTTGCATGCTACACTGCTATACATGGGGTAATTAGCATACAAGCACCGTGAGCTGCACAGCTATGGCGTACGCTGGTAGTGCACATGGAAACAGCTCTTACCTGAATCTCTCAATGGCCATATTTGGTGCTAGATCACCGATGCTACTCTGGCGCATGGCGCAAGCTTCATGAATCCTGGGGATGGTCTTTTGGTTAGACACACACACACACACACACACACACACACACACACACACAGTTGACAGAACAGAACCCCTACCTATCTGAATACACAGACTACAGAACTCAGTATCTTATGCAAGTGCCACATCACAAGTCTGACTTTTATAATGCTGCAGGACAACTTATAGTGTATGACATTAGCAGGGCATGTTGGAGAGATGTTGGGAGGCCTGCATGAAATGGATGTATAGGCATGTGCAAGTGTCAAATTACTGTCAATTCATGGGACTGGAGTGGTGACTGTAGAATACACACTTATGGTCTTCTGGCTAGACATACACGCACACACACACACACACACACATGCACACACACACACACACACACACACACACACACACACACACACACACACACACACACACACACACACACACACACACGTGACTGCAATGAGAAAAGAACCCCTACCTAAGTACACAGGCTACAGAACTCAGTATCTTATGTAAGTGCCATGGCACAAGTCTGACTTTTATAACACTACAGGACAACTTATAGTGGATGACATCAGCAGCGCATGTTGGATAGAAGATGTTGGGAGGCCTGCATGAAATGGATGTGTAGGCATGTGCAAGTGTCAAATTACTGTCAATTCATAGGACTGGAGTGGTGACTGCAGAATACACACTTATGGTCTTCTGGCTACACACACACACACACACACACACACACACACACACACACACACACACACACACACACACACACACACACACACACACACACACACACAGGTGACTGCAATGAGAACAAAACCTCTACCTAAGTACACAGACTACAAAACTTACTATCTTATGCAAGTTCCATGGCACAAGTCTGACTTTTATAATGCTGCAGGACAACGTATAGTGGATGACATCAGCAGTGCATGTTGGATAGAAGATGTTGGGAGGCCTGCATGAAATGGATGTGTAGGCATGTGCAAGTTTCAAAATACTGCCAATTCATTTTATTTATTTATTTACCATTTGTTTACCAGGAAAGTCTGACTTGGAATGGATCAATTTTCAGTGCAGGCCTGGGGAAAAATGCTCCAGACATGTCTTTCTAACATGGACGGAAACCAGAGCACCCAGAGAAAACCCACACAAATGCAGGGAGGACATGCAGACTCTGCACAGAAGGCACCCTAGCCAAAAATCAAACCGGAGAACCTTTTTCTATGAGGTGACAATGCTAACTGCTGTACCACAGTGCCATCCTGTTCATGGGATTGGATTGGTAACTCAGTGATTTATGTAAGTGCCATGGCACAAGTTTGATATTTACAAAGCTGCAGGACAATGTATAGTGCATGACATCAGCACTGCATGTAGGAGAGAAAATGATGGGAGGCCTGCATAATTTCATATCTTCATAGGTTCCTATGAGGATACTAGGCTAATAGCCCTAGGGCCTATACAAGCCTAGCTGTGTAAAAAATGCAAGGAGCCTTACTGACCATAGTTAGATGTTCTCTGTTTGCAGAGTGATTTTTGTGATAAGCACCATCTAGCCCTGTCCATGAGTGACATAGGTGCCACCCCTGGGGTGAATTTATAATTACCCAACCAGTTGTCAAATTTTAGCTTGAATAGGGTAATTGAGGGAGCACTGCTTCACATGCAGTGGGAGGCTAATACAGAGGAGCATCAGTCTCTGGGAGATATATCTGTCCCTCCAGCATAGTCTGTTTATGTCGCAGGCTAGGTTGAGACCCCTGGAGCAAGTTATGCTTGTCCCATTTGATTTGCAGATATACAGCATTTACATTAGGGCAGGATCCCAGACTGCTCTGCAGGCCAGGCACAGGTCCCCTCTCAGCAGCTTGTATGATACTGAGTACAGTGACAGGGCTTTCATTTTTTTCATATATATCATATTATAGATGCCTTGGATTATCTTGGTCAGAAACCTCTGTGGTCTCTCCAGTTGCTGCAGGTGTCTGGTGAAGTACATAGAGAAGGGAGCATTGTACTCAATAAATAAGTGGTTGGATAAGGGTTGAGTGCAGCAAAACTATCACCTCCCAGGTTTTGGATGTGATGCCCTTAGTTATGAGATGGGCAATGTAGAATGTGCATCTTGCTGCTATGGACATATAGTGGTTGAAGTTTAGATTGCTATCAACTTGTGTTCTCAAGTCTCATGCCAGTAACTTAGAACTTAGAGGGGTGCTATATATAAGATAATCAGCAGGTTTTCTTTTTTACCAAAGGGGACAATGAGGCATTTTCTTGCATTATTCAGTATATAGTCAGTGAATTTGGTACCAATCATTTGTCTGTGCCAGGGCTTTCTGTAGTATATTAACATCACTGAAGAGCACTAAATGATTCTGCCCAGTTGACAGTCATCTGCAAACTTGGTAAGCCACAGGCCATCTACCTTTGCCTGTACTTCAGAGAAATAGTTTCCAAACAATAGAGGGTCCAGCACAGAATCAAGTGGTACTCAACTGGTAACTGGTCTACTCATGGACGTGAATTCCCCAGCTTTGACAGTGTGTGTCCCGTTGGTGAGTCCATTGGCTACCCATCTAGTAATGTATGGGTGAATCCACAGATGGGAGTGTTTCTCTATGATGCCTGAATGGGAGATTGTGTCAAATGGCTTGGCTAAATCAAGATAAGTAGTATGTCCTGCTTTTCCTCATCCAGGACTTTGTGGACATTATCAAAGAAGTCCACTAGGTTTAATAAGCAAGATCTATCCTTGACAAAACCAAAATGGGTCAGGTCAAGAGTGTTGATGGCCACCCATGTCCTTGTGGATAAAGTCCATGACAACTCTTCCCATAGCCTTGCAGATAAGGCTGGTTATGCTTATGGATCAATGGTTCCCAGGGTCAGTTGATGGATGTATAGGCATGTTCAACTGTGAAGATAGTTCTAGTTCTGCATGTTGCCAGATTGATGTACATTGCATATCACACAATATTTGATATTAAAGTATGTAGTGTAGTTGATATATTAGTGAAAAAGTACTGAAGACAACAGGATTGCAGTGAATGGGGGGAGACAATACATGGCTGCATTATAAATATGTGACATATTCAGTTTGTTAAGTTTCTGCATGTAGTTTCACGGCATAAAGAGTAAAATGGCCAGCGAACTGCACTAATACATGCTAAATTTGTCTTGGCACAGTACAGCGGTGAGCAACGGGTTTACACAATGGCTGGTAAAGTGTTTACGCAAGTGAGATGCACATTTTCATTAATTTTCCCTGTTTGCGTGTAGTTAAGCAGTGCACAAACATGAGCCACATTGATAAATTTCTGAGAGTTAGTACTGAGTGTATGAAACACGTGCTGCATAGCTAACTCTGTGGCAGCAGGTGTAAATGCATTGACACATTTCTTTTTGAGCTCAGATGATACTGGGTTCGAATCCAGGTGTATCTAATACTTTTAAATAAATAGTGATAAAGCAATGTCAGTATTTTGTATAGTACATTCAGCATGTATTACTGTGCGCTGGCATAGCGCAGTGGGGTTAAGCAGCATTGTCCGGAATTAACTATAGAATTACACAGCCACTTACAGTTGCTTAGTATTGGTGCATGATGCCAAATTCCATGCAAATATAAAAGCCAAAAAGTGAAGGGATCCATTGCCTTTTCTATTACTTATGTGTGCTATGTGTGATTCTCTTTTTTCACCAGATTATAGGTATTAAAATGGGATAGATAGGAAACTGGTGAAATGGGGATCAAGTAGCGGGAAGAAGAAAGGGAAAGTGATACAGGAATGTACAGGAGGAAAGTAGGTAAGAACCATAGCTATTTATATCTTCACCAGTAAAAGCTGATAATATGTGTAGAATATTAGCTGAATTTCAACTGTCATCTACAGAGAAAGGGGTGGCAACAACATAATCATGTTGTATAGCCAATTGGATAGAATCAAGTGTGTCAAGAAGATACCTGTGCGAAAGGGAGGGCTATGTATGGGATGATATTTTTTGTGGGATAGGTGCCCATTTTTCCTTTTTTAATTCAGTAAGACAGGAATGCTAGGTAAGATACATAGGTATTTTTGGGTCAGGTAAGTTGGGAAGGCGAGGAAGCAAATGCCAACAAACAAGACAGGAGACATGGAAGGTGAGTGACACAAAAGTTTGGGGGACACCACGACTGGGGTGAGGGAGCAGACACCACAGGCTCATGCCCATCAAACATGGAGACAGTGATAATCACGTCTTCATCCAATGGACTGTCATCACTGTCCCCTTATTCCACTGGTGGCTGGAGTGCTTGATGTCTTCTCCTCCTATGGACCATGAGAGAGAACAGCCTCTCCATCCAGTGTAGGTGTACACCAATGGTGCAGTGCATGACCCTACACACCAAACCTGACATCTCCTGGCAGGTGATGAAATCACCACCTCTACCACTGCTCCTGGATGGCACCTCTGCACCAGCTGCCAGGGCACTGCTACCTGAAAGTGTAGGTAGTCCAAGGGAAGCAGAGGCAGCGCTGCAAGGTTGGCTCCAAGATGCGCTGGACATTGGTGCTGGACTCAGTAGAGTGGGGCCAGGCTGATCCACGGGGGTTGGCCTACCTCACTGTGTTGTATAGGCATGGATGTATGACATGGAGACATTTTGATGACATATGTTATAAAATAAAAAAAAGAGAGTCAAGGGTGTGGTGAGAGAAAAAAAAGATGCAATTAGTATTGTCATATGAGACTTACAATGCATTAAAAGTAGTATACAACAATTGTATCTAAAGTATTACATTTAAATATATGTTCTAACAAATACACACTACAACTACAGATTGTTGAAAGTAATCTTTGAAATTTGCATATATTGCACATATGTGTGTTCCAGTTACGCAGATTACAGTTAACAGCAGGACATTTATGCCACTTATATAGAGTTTAATTTAATGTAAATATTTGTTATAGAAATTCAGCACTGTATATTTGTTGCTCATGGCATTTGAACCCAGAACATGCGACTACAGTCTTACATTTGACTCCTAAAGTTGGTTTGTTCTACGGACTAATTCATGCATACTTGCTGTTACAGTTACGATATGCATGCTCAATTTGCTACAGCTGTATACAAATCCCAAAAAATCTATCTTTAACTTTTAAACCTGCAATAATACTTCTCTTGTGCTGCATACATACCACTTGCTTCCCTCAGTGACTCCAATCGAACAGCATGAGTCCATCTGTTGAACTCTATGCTGGCATTAGCTGGGGATAGAACAGAAAAGAACATAAGAGCATTATGCATACCAGTCTTGCCTACATTTAGCTTTCAAAGTATTACAAATTCTCTCTTATTATCATATTTACACAGCTGTGGAATGTCCACAGGTTCAAATAAATTCAACCAATGGTTAAGGGTATCCCTTTTGCAAGTAAGTAGGTCATTAAAATGATGCCTACACTGTTCTCCAGTGCAAGGGATGTCAGTAGCCCTAGATACAGTCTGAGCTGAACCATTACATGCCTCAGACTTGTACTGGGAGTTAAAATAGTCCCCCTGCAGCAGCTATTGTCTGTGGCACTTTACCAGGACTCCAATAAATATCCTGGAATCCTGGACACCCCAATTCTGCGCCCTAAACTTGTCCGCTTCCCCATTAACTCCAGCTATGTCTAACAACCACCCTAGAGCAATGGAAAATGATGCTTTCCAACCAATTCCAGTTGTTGCATTTATTAGTAGTGCAGAAACATGAGCTGTGATGCCAACCATGTTTATGTGATGCTAAGTGGAGCTCAGCAGTGGCAAGCAGGTAGGACAAAAATATTGAAATTGGAAGGTTACTCTTACAGTTGGCCTTAGTTTGAGGGCTGTCTGGCGATGTAGCTTGTAAATATATATTGGAAATATGGAGGTAACTATCAGGTGAGTTAGGTTTGTAGACATGCACTGGAGTCATAAATGCCATGACTTGAGACATTTGTTTTTGCCTTTATGCACTGATAAAATTGTTTTTTACAGTGTGGGACTCAAACCTAGGCATAAAGGAGAAAGCATTTTCTTCCACAGTGTTGATTTTCCATCTTTTCCACAAAAGAAGTGCTGTTTAGACATAGTCAGGAATCATTCATTAATACATGTGACATTTGAGGTGTTACACATGTATGTGTGTGACCTGACAAGGTTCTTGTATATAGATCCAGTTGTGTATATGTGTTGCATAATTGTGAAGACCATACAAGTCAAGATAGCAGAATCATTCTTACAAAAATATAGTAGACAGTTTACTCTAAGTCAAACATCTGAAAACACATTAAGGGTATTTTATCCGTTATACATATAATTCATATCAGCTCCACTATCTAAAGTGTCATAAGTGAGAGTGAATATAATAGGAAGTGGAACAACAGTAAAAATGTATGGAATATCCTGTATTAGAACCCAGGAATATGTGTATGGCAGTCCTACACTTACATGTATTGCCACAAGAATGTTAAAATAACACCTGTCTATTTTCAGTTCATTGCTATAAACTGCAGTATCACAACAGTAAAAATTGTTTGCCCTGTGCTGGAACCCAGGACCAGCTGTACTTCAGCCCTACACTTACACCTGCTACCACAGGACTAGTTACATGATATTTCCATAATTGCCTACTCATTCTTCAGTTCGCTGTGTTAACCACTGCACAATGCCACTTAGCATGTTTGTGCAGTGCCCAACAGAATTAATTGAATCTTTCCTTTTTCAATTATTTTCTGAGTCGTGTCTGCAGGTGTTGGGGAACCTTGCCAACCATAGCACAACACAGTGTAGTGCTGCTAGGTGAATTTGCTTGATGGAAAGCAGAAATTACATTGCAAAATGAATTGCTTTTGAACTTTGCCCTTTTAAAAATACCCTGTCTGCAGGTTTTCTGCAGGTGTTATGTCTGCTTCCTGGATTTCCCTCTAGTCCATTTTATGGACTGCTAAGTGTTGCGCAAACGAGATAAGCACAGCCAAGCCTGGCACTAGCTTTTCTCTATTTTCCTTGTTTACACTAAGCCACCCACTGCGCAAACACTAGCATTAAAAAATAAATAAACAAAAGGAAAAAGTAGTTAAAATAAAAAAAAATCTATAAAATTAACACTACAAAATAGTTGTTAGTACACATGATTTCTATATAGGTCTGGATTTGAGCTCTCACTCCAATGAACCTTCAGAACACAGTAAGGGTGCCTTATCCCCCTTTGCCACAGAAAGAGCTTTGCAGCAGGAAGCTGAAATCATTCTGTATACAACCAACTGCAACATCATCTACAGTACTGACAAACCATATAACAGTTATTTGAACATGTATTAATTTCGGATGTAGTGCACTGAGTGATCACACAACCATTTATGACTATTGCTTGCAAAAATTCAGCTCTGTCTTACCTCTCTGTGTTTGTTGAACATTCTTGTCATATCTGACCAGTAATCTGAGACATGCAGTCTGTAAGACATTCTATATCCTTGTCCTTAAAATGTGTGAGACTATAACATGCCAATAATATAGAGTTATCAACAAATGAAAGGGAGGTTGGATGTTAATGAACAAAGCCTGTGAATTGTGTGCTATTTACTTACATTTCCAACCTTGATGAAATAGCTTCTATACACTTTGTAAGTTTAACCTGACACACCCAATGGTGGTAGAGCAGACCAGTTCCAGTTCCTGTGTTTCATTCTCCCTACCAGTAATCATTCACAGTAGCAATCCATTAGCAACAAACACTGAGTGCCAGCACTATGTTTACATCTCCTACACAGAGCTAAGTATTTGAGATTCACCAATTCCAGTGAGTTCACACATCATTTGCATTCACTGTGCTGATAGCCCTGAATCTACACCATAAAAAGGCAAATATATAGCTAGAGAACCTGAAGGTGATGAGACTTGTTTATGTAGAGAACACAGAAAAAAATCTATTACTGTGGGATATATCTGCACAGGCAATTACTGAACTTGAGAAGGTATGCTTGCATTTTTCAGCCATATACTGCATATGCTGCAATGTCATTCAGAAAAATCTTTTTAATAATGTATGTGTGTGTGTTTGTGTGTGTGTGTGTGTCTGTGTGTGTCTGTGTGTATATATATATATATATATATATATATATATATATATATATATATATATATATATATTTCTGTATGCATTAGTTAGCAGTGTACTAATGGCATGGGCAGGATTGTTAGGACATTGCATTTGTGATACTGAATTGGTAATTGTACCTTTGACTTATATTGGTCTTAGAAAGTTAGACAGTTGATAGCATCAACATTTTTTCTTTATTGTTAATGATCTTGTGAGGGTGGGGAATGCTGAAAGTGAAATGTGTATCATTGCTTTCTAACTTCTCTCTTTAATGATTTTCCAGCGCAAATGTTTGGTGCTAAACTGAGGGCATGTAGTGATCATCCCTACTTTTGAGAGGTATGACTGTGTGAATCTTTGATGACTGAAACCTACTACTTAATAATGAACACATATAAGTCAAATAAGTCTCTGCTTACACATGTTAAGTTCATTTCTGTACAAATCACCCACCTTTTACTTGCTTAAAGTACCAAGTAACAACTTGCAAGGATATGGCAGTTATTCGTATTATTACATTATACACTATATGTGCAGCACTCACTTTGTAAATCCAGCAGTTGCAACAGTTTTAGCTCAGGGCTGACTCTATCAGATGTAAGTAGGATACAGCCATTACATGGGTAGGTAAAGGTTTTGAGCATTGCCTGGCATCAATGTTACTATATATTTGTGCATAGGAAGAAGGTTTTAGGCCCTTAGGTGGTGAGTGGGCATGCTATGTGTTGTCTCTTAGCCAATGTGAGGGCATATTGAACACACCTACATCTGCCTACACCCATAGCAGCTACTGCTTCCCCTTTTGACTCCTCACCTGTGTGTGGCTGTGGTGACCTTGCCATTGGTGGTGGGATGTGTGCCCCTTCCCCTTGTTGATCCTACCAAGGCTGTTTTCTCAGGATGATGTTGTGTAGCATGGCACATACTGTGAATATTTCAGTACATGCATGTGGATTGTACTGCAGGGCTCCCCAAGATGTATTTAGGCACTGGAACCATGACTTCAGCAGCCCAAACACATGATCTGTGATATTTCTGGTTTGAGTGTGTGCCTCATTATGGCATTCTTCAGCAGATGTATGTGCATTCCTGATGGGTGTTCCCCTAGTGAACATCTGATACAGCTAGGAGATATGCCAGATATGTGAGTCATGGTAACAGCCTGAGTTGCCAGCACACATGTTCAAGATGATTCCCTTAGCATTACACATGACTTGGCAGTTAATAGAGTGGAAGCCTTTTCTATTAATGTGGAACCTTCCCTGGTGGTTTTTGGCAGGGGCAGGAACATTAAGGGTTGGTTAGAGACCAACGCTGACTCATAGGGAATCACTTTAGTCCCAGACGACAAAACGTGATGCATGTAAATTTTGTAAGTTTATTACGTGATGGTAACTGAATACGACAGGGTCTTTGCTTGCCCCAATCAAATTAATTGTAACGGTAAAATAGTGATTTATTTAGCCTCTTGTATGTCACGCCAAACATTTTATATAGGAAAACTGTTAGCAGACTTAAGGATCATTTCAGTGAGCATGTCTATAATAAAAACAAAAAGGTTGCCAATGCACTAAATGGGCATTCTAAGGAATGTCTTGATTTCAAAAGATTTTTATTTTTTATGGTGGACAGAGTAAATTGTAATGAGAAGGGTGGTGATGGTGAGAGCCTTTTAGAGTATAAGGGAACTTTACAGAAATATAGATTGAATACTATGGAAAAGCCAGGTATTAATGATCATTGTTCAGTCAGTGGCATTTTGAATGTCTGAGCTAGAATGGTTTAACTACATGAGGATTTTAATACAGGCAGTTTTTATACAGGTACAAATATTTTTATATAGATGTTTATTGTCACATTGTATATTTCTTTGGCATGATTTTTTTGAGGTTAAGAAATGTATTAATTTGATGAACAATAAACTTTATTTTACTTTATTTGATTAATTAATTGTGGATTCTGTATGGCTGCTGCTTAAATGTTTTAGTTTATTTAAAGGAATAATTGGTACGTTTCTATGACTCTGATAAAACCTAGACTGCAAGAAGGCAAAAGCTCTAAGTCACTTTTTTTGTAGTAAATTAGTTAGTAACTTTCTTGAAATAAAATGACTTAGTCATCCTGCAGGAAGGTTTGTTTCAAATAAATAACTGGTACTGAAAGTATGGACTAAAATTAAATGCCAAAAATGCATTATTGTATCCTTTGGGAAGTCATCTACTCTAGGGAACTAACATATTGACAATGCATCCATAAGAGTTGACTCAGTTGTTCTGGATTTGGGAACTTATATGGACAGTGACTTAGCTTTTGCCCAACGTGTGTCTATTGTTGTAAGAAAGTCCTTCTATATTGCACAGCACAAAGGGATTGTGTCTAGATTTAGGGATGTCATTCTCCCTATTTAGTCAGCCCTCATTAACCCAGTCATTGAATATAATGTCACCTTTGGCATGTATCTGTCCAGACACATGCAACAAGTGGAATGCCCACAGGAATACCTTACTAAAAGGATACAAAGCCTAAACAACATGTCCTACATGGACTTACTCAAAGCCATGTCACTATACTTGGTATCCTACAGACTGCTAAGGGTGACCTGTGTCTGGCATACAAGGCAGCCCCCCCAAACCATTACTGATAGATTTACTGTACATAACCAAGTCAAATGGCAACAGAAATACTCATTCTATGGATCGAAACCTTTTCTATAACATCAAAAGGATGGTTTGGAGGGATGGGTACATTTTGCAGAGGATACCACTGCTGTGTAACAGATTCCCCAAGTACGTAAATAAAGTTCATCCTTGTATGTTTTCAAGCCCAACTTAGATCTACGGACGGGAAACAGAAAATTTACCCCAGGATGATGGGAAACAGAAAATTTACCCCAGGACTGCCCCCTGTACTGCTAATGGACAGATTCAGCTCTTAAATGTTTTATTCCATGCATGGATCCCCTCAAATTATCTGTGGTATGATCCCAATTATTCTCATTATGAGTAATACATTATTATAGCCATGGGATGGGTAAGGAGAATCTGTAACAAAAAGAGATAGGTTATTTAAAAGGGAAATTGGCTGTACTTAAAATGGTTTCCAAGGACAGTTAGACTAGTACTTCCCTATGAATCTATAAAAAATATAAAATATATATATGTTACTTACGTTTCATATGTAGCACCAGTATAAAAAAGAATTGTGATGCTGTACATGTGTACTCTACTGGGCAGTTCTCATGCAGATGTGGGTGTGCTAAGGGTGTTTACCCTTTTTTTCAATGTAGTGCAATTTCACAATTGGTATATTTAATTTGCAGGGAGTGTGGGGGGTGATGGGAGTGCAGCCCCCCTGCAAAAACTTAAGAGAAAATAAATTACAGTTCTGGAGTATGTTGGGTGGTGGGCGTAGTGTACGTTATGTGATGTCCATTCTTTTAAATTTTCATTGTTATGCAGTTTCTTTCAAGTCATCTCGGAAATTTTAGATTCGATTATATGGGTTTTCGTCCATCTGAAGTAGACCCACACACATACACACACACACACACACACACACACACACACACACACACACATATATATATATATATATATATATATATATATATATATATATATATATATATATATACAGTTATAAAACAATAGCAGGTGGTGTGGAGGGTGCAGGGTGGCTTGCTCCCTACAAAAACATGTGCTGTCAGTTTTGTCTGCTCCAGGGTAATCCACTAAGTATGCACAGAAGTATCACTATTTGTTAATTTGATGCTTTGACGTCAGTCTCTTGGGTATCAGCATTGTGTTTGTATGACTGGGCATAAGGCACCAAGATATATATATATATATATATATCTATACATACAGACGCACGTGTGTGTATAGATATATATATATATATATATATATATATATATATATATATATATATATATATATACAGACACACACATATATATATATATATATGTGTGTGTGTGTGTGTGTGTGTGTGTGTGTGTGTGTGTGTGCATGCATATTTAGATATACATGTATTGGTTATAATGGACACAGCTAATCAAGCATTTTTCTACAAGATCATGGTTAATACGTACACACAGACACACACACAAACACACACACACACACACACACACACACACACACACATAAATACACTGCACATACATATATGTACATACACGAATACATACATATACAAGTTTCTTTAATTCAGTAGGTGGTAAATCTCACAATCAAATCTATGCACCTGTTTTTTGAATCTCCTTCAAACGTCTATAAAATCAGTGTAAATATAACTTTTTGATACATTTGAGTCTCTATACTCCATCGTTTCATAACAGAAGATGTCTGTAGAGGTAATCAGCAATAGTGTTCTCTCATTTTTTATACTTCACTGAGAAGCTATTTAATGACTACCGTCTTGAAGCCCATTTCTCTACATATCGTCATGGTTCTCTCTTGGGTTTAATAACAACAGTTTCAAACAACTTATGCACAGCCAGTAATGTGAAATAATTTTCATAAATAAAAAAGTAAAAATGCTCATAATACCAAAAAATTTAAAGAGCCTCTTTTTCACTTTGAGAATATTTATTTTCAATGTCAAAGTTCTCATACTTTTCATCCAAATGAGTAATTTTTGTCTGTTCAGATGAAGTATAATTTTTATTTTATCCATTCAGATTAAATATCTTGTTTTATTATTTCTCTCATTGATGATATTTTATAGTAATATCCATGATAAGGCATGCTCGGCAATTTCACTTTCCTAACAAACTTCTTCATTTTTTTGATATTTCTAAGAAACAAAATACAATGTGTTGCCTTTTCTTATTGTCAGGTGACACCCTTTTGTCTAATAAAAATAAACTATAAAACCTTACTACATCTGTATTAAATTAACATTTCTACTTGTTTAATGCCAAACTTCTGTCACACCCTTTTCATATCCAGTTTAGAGTTTTGCCATGTCCATCTTTGTTTTGCCCTGTATAATGTCATCATCACAACTGCATTTTGAAAATTTGTATGTTAGATGGTGTTATCAGAATTTGAAATATTTCAACACCAGAGTTTACACTAACACAAATTTCTTCTTATACCTTTTTAAAACTAACTGCATGGAGAATGTCATTTTGTTTATGTTCTTTGATGTAACTCAAGTTGGTGGTATTCAGATTTCAGTTCCAGTTCACTAAATACTCTAGTGATGGTTAATTCTATGATAACATAGTGTCATCCTTTACAGATGCTATATTTCTCTCTGTCCCTTTTTGGATTGTCTTAGTCAGTTGTCATATATCTATGCGTATGCAAACTTCACCTGGATATTTTGGCAATAGAGCAGTTTTTGTCTGGGATGTAGATGGAATACGACCAGTACATTTCAGTTATGGGCATGTCCTCCAACAAGTTTAATTCTTTTCTTCTTTCTAACTTTGATGATAATGTATTATAGAATATGGCTGTGAATTTAATTTTGCTAACTGATCTAATACTTTAGTGTTACATTTTCAGTTGTCCTTTAAGTAATTTTTTTACAATTTATTTATTGGGGTAATGCACTGATCCATATCATCAGATTTCAGGTTCAACCCATTACATATAAGAAATATGAAGAATGGAGTGAAAAATGCAGTTGAGTAAACAATTTTAGTTTCAGCCTGGGAAATATAAGAATTATATATACAGTGAAGTTAGCAATTGCATAAAATACAATAATTAAGAATAATCATCACAAAAGGAAATTGTAGGTATGTACAGACAGAATGTGAAACACTTGCACAGTATAACTGCAGCATTGTAAAGGTATTCTAGAAGGACAGACCTATGCCAGTCGGTAGAATTCCTGATATGTTAGATCAGATGAGTAGGTGAAAAGACTAGAGAAAGAAGGGTTTGTTGGAGGATATAATAATAAACATGGATAGGTGGGGGGAAGATCTGAGAAGAAGTCTGAAAGGTTAGTGGAGACAAATAAAGAGGTAGTGACAGCAGATGCAAGGCTCAGAACACTAGCAGCAAAGGTGAAAAGTGTTAGGTGCAGGCGATGCAGTAGTTATTATGGGGTTAGAACATGTTTAGAACATGTTTAGAAGTTACGTACTTTTAGACTACTTAACTTTGAAGAAGGGCTTTAAGTCGAGATCTGAATTTTGAGTAAGAGGTACGATATTTGATACTGGCGCATAATTATTCTCAAAGTGCTTGTTATGCCTACATTATTTAAAATCTGAATGAAAGCAAGTGATTTCACTGTTGAATAACTCATTAACAGGAAACTGTGTACTTTAAGTACAAGAAACTATGCCACACTACTGCCATTAATTGTTTTAATTTCTGATGTAGAAAGCAACAAAAGTGGTAGAGAAACACGTCAGTTACATATAAATATATTGCTCAGAGTAGGTATAAGACAAGGTTTAGGCTTGCTGTTAATGTGTTTACTCAATGGGCTGATACATGTACCCGAATTAAAGGGCATATGCACTTGTAAGTTCTTTAACCTTATTTCTACTTCTGTTCATCACTGTGTTCTATGTTGTTGTTGTTTGTCTTTTGGCTTTTCCCGGTTAGGGGTCGCCATTGTGGAACTCCTTTCCGCTAATGATTGGCAGTAGATTTTCACAAACGCGAGGTGCCAGCTCGACATTCAACCTTCAATGAAGGCACGCCCATTTACGCATGTCTTTCGAACACCCACCCAACCGCGGGGAGGACATGCAGACTCCACACAGAAGGCATCCCCACACTCCAGCCAAGAATCAAATGGGAGAACCTCTTGCTGTGAGGTAGCAATGCTACCGCTGCACCACCGCGGTGTTCTATGTATACATGCATATAGCCTTTTGTTCTAAGACACACATACTATGTGTAATTTGCTCGGTATAACTTTTTGTTGGAAGTCTAAAGAACACAACAGGCACCACATTTTAAAAAGAACACAAGCTTACTGTATACATCCACCAGAAAAATGAAAAAAAAAATAACAGCTTTGTTGACATTTTAGTTTTATATCAAATAAAACAGCATTTTTCTTTGGCTTGTACTTCCATAATAAACGAGTACCTTTTTGTGAGTTTTGTATAGTCAACACAGCCCTCCAGTCAATGGGGTGTCTAGATATTATTCAAAGTGCAACACCCAACCAGACCCCAATTTCAGCTTGGTATCAGTCGCTTTATTTGGTGCACGCCATGACTTAGCCCCATCTGGACTGATATACTCCATATCTCCTGGGTCTTCCTTTTAGGAATGATGTCAGGATAGTGCATGTTAATTTAACTTCATCATAAAGTGCAAAGCACTATGTGTATAAATAATCTATGCCCCATCTTTTTCTTATTCAAGTGTAGAGTGTCACATTATGGTTTTTACAGGCATTTTTAAATATATCACATCCTTTTTCAATAGTACAGTCTTACTATTGAAAACAAAGCTTACAACAGTACTTTAATTTATTAATTCCTGACCAAGTTTTCTGATGTCAGCACACTGAACAATACGTTATTATTTTATTAGTTACATTAGTAACTCTTATCCAACTCACCTAATACTACATAGAATTCCAAGAGTCATCAGACTGACTCTTCTGTACTGCCTGGCTTCTGATTTAGGTGCATGTGCCCACTGATTGGTTAAAGCTCGTGTGGCATGATTCACTCAATTCACTTCTGCCCAACCCTCATTCCCCATATGTTCCAGCTATTTACCTTTATACTTCCTCTTTGACATCTCCTGCAATAAGTATCCAATAAAATTCTTCATCCCACTACCAAGGAACTAGTTCACTAAACACATACCTAATATTGTCCTAAAAACAACCTTCCCAGTCCTTTATAGGCAATTAAATGTCCTTGTACATTTTTGTGAAAAGAAAGCAAGCTACAAAAACACTATTATACTTAATATATCTAAATTCACTATTACTACACAATCTAATTTGCTTTCTTGACTTCTGTTGCTTTTATGTTTAACAGATTGCCACTTCCTCAAAACCATCACTACAATCATTCTCAAAACAAATATTAGTATAGACCCTACAACCATCTGGTATATTCTAACTCACTCCAAAATAATCATATGCCTTTATTTTATTTAAAATATGTTCACATACACAATTATCTTGCTAAAAAACAAACTGAACTACTCAGAAAAGTAATATTGAATCACAGTTTAATAAAAGTAGCAGCTTCCATCACAGAAGTAAAATCTATAAGTATTTGCAAAAAATAACTGAACTCCAAAGCTGGATCCACTTCCAAAAAGAAACATTGCTTAAACCCTGTATATTATCAATGCCAATAGACCCATAAGAAAAGTACAGGAGGAAGGGGTGAATATGTATACTATATTCTGTGCAACACAAACTAAATAAGTCTAAGTTATGCATTCCTTCTTTTAACTTGTCTGAAATATTATCTGTCAACTTAACCATAAACACCTACTCACAAATCTCGATAGCTACTATAGATACCATTGCAACCTAACAACATTAATATTACTACAGTAGAAGGTCATCCCAGAGCTCAGTAAATACAAAGCACCATGCAATTGTACTGGGAGGGGCAAATATATACTGACCTAATTCTAACTTATATCCACAAGAAACAACAAATAATAACCTCTTTATTATTATACAAATATTAATAGAAACCACAAGAACAGATAAAAAGGAAGCATTGTTGATTTACATTAACCACTGAAAAAACAAATATCCTCTCATCAGGCACCCATCCCAGCACTCTCAGTGGCCATCACCCATCTTTGTCATCTGGGGACAACAAAAGGCCCCAAAGGCATAACTTTCAGCTGGATACATTGTTAAAGGCAGGTCAGCAGGACACTTTTGATAACTTATTTACAAAATGTAACTGGCTCCCCTAAAAATCCTTCTTTTAGATCATGAGATCAATGACTTTAACCACACATTCATATCTGCATTAAATTCCATGACGCCTATTTGTAGAAATAAGGTAAAAGCTACAACTGCCTAGTGGATCTCAATTGAGTTTACACAATTAAAAGAAAAATAGAGATAAGTTATGAAAACAATGGAAAGTATCCTCAAAAATTCAAATTAGACAAGCCAGCATCACATTGAAGGACCAAGTGAAAACATGATTAGAACAAATAAACAATTTTACTTCCAACGATTCCTAATTAAACACAAAAACAATCCCAAACAATACTGGGTATGTATTAATAAGCCTCTAAAGCCTGGAAGAAAAACTATATTCAGCCCACTGTTTGATGAAACAGACAAAAATATTGTTCCTATCATTAAAAAATGCTTGATAGATGTAGCAAGCTCTGATACAAAATATAATACAAATACTCCTAACAATCTTGCTTACCTTCTGCCCCACTTATTTAACTTACAGCTTATTAAATTAACTCTTGCTACTGCAAAAACTAAGGTTATCTTGACCCTATCTCCTTCCTGCAGAATAACTTCAAATTGCTTCCAAGGATATAGCCAATAACCATTTTATCTCCCCTCTCCAAAATAACTGAGAAACACATTCAAAAAGAGCTATTATACAATGCCTCCTCTAAAACGTGCACGCTGATTGGCCAGCCCAACCAGCGTGCCCGTTGTAAATCCCTCAATATACTAACAGAAAAAGGTCCGGTCGCCCGGACTTTTTCCGTTAGTATAAAACACTGTCTCGCTATGTTAAAAGAGTTTAACATAGCGACATTAGTAAATAGCAACGCAGATCTCCGTTGCTTTTTTAAAGCTGTCTCGCTATGTTAAACTCCTTTAACATAGTGACACAGTGTAAAGCAACGGAGATCTTGCGATCTCCGTTGCTTTAACCTGTCTCGCTATGTGAAATGAGTTTAACATAGCGAGACAGCTTTAAAATAAGCAACGGAGATCTCTGTTGCTTATTTTAAAGCTGTCTCGCTATGTTAAACCCATTTAACATAGCAAGATAGTAAAAGCAACGGAGATCTTGCGTTCTCCGTTGCTTTTGCCAACTCTGATGTACTGCGTAGGCATGCGCGGTACATCAGAACTGCCATGGAACACCAGACAGCTGCGGAAGGGCAGCAAGAGGCGTATACAATGCCATTATTTAAGAAAAGTAATTATTTCTTTTCTTAAATAATGTCATTGTATAATAGCAATAACCCACTTCTGGGTGTGGGTAATGCTGGATTTACCCACGGTTGTCTTTGTTTGGTCCCTCGGGCTTTGCCCTCGGGACCAAACCACGCCAACCGTGGGTAAATCCAGCATTACCCAAACCCAGGCGTGGGTTATTGCTATATTACATCATCTAACAAAAACCACATGATGTTACTCACGGATGTCATCCAGGCTATGGTACTGAAACTGCACTAGATTCTATTCACCACTCAAAAGACAGTACCCTCTTTGCTTCTCTATGCTGCTAATGTCTAAGGCCTTTGACATTGCATCTCATCCTTTCCTTCTCCAAAGACAGGCTGACATGAATCTTAGCATAATCATTTTGATACCAGAGTTACATTTCCAAATGCTGTCAAGCAGTTAAATGGTCACAAACATTCTCTGACTTTCTTGACACCAAAATGGGTGTTCTACAAGAATCCATGCTTGGACTAGTTCTGTTCAGTATCTTTGTTAATGATATGTGCACTAAATGTTTTGGTGCTGCATTAATCCATTACTCAGATAATTTGACTTTCATCTGCTCAGCTAGCACCCTTAACCAATTGCAACATGCAACTCAGCAAAATGTTCAAAGGACAAAAGAATAACTTACAGAATCTCAATTTCAACTAATAAATGTCAATAAGACAAAGGGGGGGGGGGCTCATGAAAACCTACATGATATATTCTACCGTGTGTGCATTTTGGCATGGTGTGCAAATACAAAAAACTTCTGTAGCATGCAAATTACAGCATAACTAGCTGAATTTTATACTAATAAAGCAAATCAGCTTGGTGGACTGATTCAACAACCTCAGAAGTAACCGTGTATTTGGAAATTTTCAAAATACAGCAATGGAAAGGAGATTACACAAAACAAGAGTAAGTAAAATCTCTTAAATTTTGTACAGAACTGACCTCAACATGTAACTCCACACATATTATGACCTAATTACACAACGCAGATGCTAGAATATCCCAGTTTCAAAACAAAAAAAAAATACATTTGTAAGTGCCATGACATAAATATACCTTTGCTCCCCTACCCCCCCCCCAAAAAAAATGTAATTGTACATAATGCAGGCTGCTACAATGTTTGAACATCTGAAAACAGAGTATTATATTGTACTGTAACCATATGCAGTATGCAGCAGATATATGGGGAAAGGAATAGGCTCCCTTGTGTTTACAACATTGTGCTCTTGGGCAGTTTATCCACTAACACAGCTACTAACCATGTAGATTCCAGGCTGTCAGCACAGTGAAGATGCAAATTAGGTAAAAACTCTTGGTAATGCTTGTCAAAGGAAAAAACTTCAAAGACCAATTCACGTTAGGTTCAAGCAAGGCACCCTTTATTACTTGCAGCAAGGAGACAAAGCATGTAGGCACAAGGTTTGTCTGAATGATTAATGACTAGTAGGTTATACTTATACAGTTCTCATCCTGTCACATAGAAAATGTCACATTCTATTGCTGACGTAGTTAGACACAGCTTTCTGTATGTTCTACAGAAATATTGTTAGACTTATTGCTGACCAAGTTAAAATATCTGTCATTCTGCAAAACATTTTGAGAAAAACAACCTGGCCTTGGGTTTATGTCAGTCCATTTCAGCATTTCAATTCTTCTATTGTACTGTTCTAATACATGTGTTACATTTTACCTAGATTCAAGGTACATTTCTAGCTTTAGTACAAGTAATGCTGACTACGGTTTAAACTTTCAAGCATCTATTGTTTTCTTTATCAATAGCTTCTAACAGCTGCATGTTTTCTCATGGCATAAGCAGAAATCAATATCCCTTTGTTAATTTTCATGACATTAGCAGAAATTAATTACTTCTTGTTATTTGCTGACATTAGCAGAAAATAGAATGCTTCTTGTTAAGTTTCTAATGGCTGTGCAGATTCATGCAGTGTGAACAGAGTAAATGTATTAACCCTTTTAAATCTTGAATGCACTAAATGCACTAAGCATGCATATTACTATTACATATTTTCTAACATTTCCCCCGTTTTACTACTTTTATTCTACTTTCAAGATAAGCATAAACAATTTTTCTTCCCCTAACCTCTTCCTACTCAGGATTTGCAGTTAAGAGAGTCATTTAGTTTAAACTTATGAAAGCATTTTCAGTTTTTCATCAATTCTTCAAGTTCAGCACCTTGGTATAAGGTTTCTGAAACTGACATGCCTATAAAGTCTTTAATCAGTCTTTTCATGCAGGGGATGCAGCAGCACATTCATACCACCATCCTACACAGATGGCAATCAGGATGTTCATCAGGATACTGCTCCACCCCCCAAACAATCTCTGAAAAAAGTCCGTCAGTGGATTTGGTACTGGTTTGATCAAGGCTGACACCTGCTGAATTACCTCAAGATGATTGTCTATCTCGTGTTTATGGTCAGGAATATACGAACAGCACTCCTCCTGAATCAAAGCGCACATACCTCCTCTCACCGCTAGGGTGAAGTCAAGAGCCGTGCGGTTTTGAAGCACTAAAGTTCTCATGGCAGTCAGTTCATCAGTCACCAATTCTAGGGCAGAAAAGGTTGCATTGCTCATTATTTTGAGAAGTTTAGACAATTTTCTCAGTTCCCAGATTGATTTCGTTGTTCCATATGCTGGCAGTACACCTGCCCACGAGATGATGGTATCACCCAAGTCCATATGTGACAGTCCATTTTTCCCTAAGCCCACAGCATGATGATTTTTCCAGCCCGCATTGATTTGCCCCACTGGATTGACAGGCTTCTTGATTTCTTGTCGAACATTCCGAATTTTCCCTTGAGGTAAAACTGCTGTGTGTCATATGGCCGGAACCAGGTACCCCAAATAACAGCTGCCAGGCCAGTTCTCAGGTAACCACTTATATGCTTTCCTACCACATACAAAGTAACAATCTTCTGCTTTGGTAGTAACTTTACTATGTCCTGGCTCTGGATGAAACATTTTTTTGTCTATCATAGACAGTTGTTTATAAAGGTCAGCATTATGTTTTACTTCATCAGTTGTCCTATGCATCAGTTCAACAAATGAATCATAGCTCGTGTTGCAATAGGACCCTGTGTTATCAGTCTTATTGTAGCATCTATAAGGAACAGTCACATTGCAATTGCTCCAACCCACCTGAACTGTATCATTTTTGTAAAAACACACAGTCCCCTTCTGTCGAACAGACAAATGCAATGCTAATTTATCTTGTGATGTGACATCTGATGTATCATAGACTAAGTTTTCCCAGGTCTTGTTGGCTCCTAGGGGGACTGAAGTTAACAGTAACCCCCCATATGCTGTTGGCAAAGCTGTGCAAATCCAGCAATTTGAAACATTGAAGTTCTCAGCATACACATATTTGATTGCCTAGTAAGTGTTAAAGTTTGGGTGCCACTCTGCGTGCCACTCTGCACTTTTGTTCAGTTCAGTTTGTGTGGCTGTGAAAAGGAATGGCCACAACAAAAAGATTATTGTCACTAGTACAGTCAACAGGATGGTTATGCAATACTTCTGAGGAAACGGTTGTTCTGCATTTCTGTTTTCTCTGACTCTTCTGAATAGGTGTATTTGGATCTTACTGGATTCTGTCATCTTTATTTCAGACACGTGTTCTTACTCTCTGCCCTAATAGGACCTTCAGCACCGATGGTTTCTTCACTGGGGTTGAGACTGATCAGACCTATTGATCTGACCCCCCTTTGTAGCCAGACTTTGTGCTGAGGGCCCCGATGGAGAGGTAAGATTTTTGTCCAGTTCAAAGTTTTTAACAAGTTTGCAGTGCGTCAGGTGGATCCACGAAGCTTGCTCTGCTATCTTGACTGCAGTGGGTATCGAAAGAAGCACCTGGTAGGGACCTTCCCACCTTGGCGATGACCAATTCTTCTTCTTGATAACGTTTATCCACACCCAGTCCCCGGGTGTCACTACTGCCACTTCTGATGTCTTGGTTTGCTTTCTATCTGAAACAGAATTTGACTGCAACAGATGTTTAGAATTCATGACTTTCTTCATATATTCAGCTAGTGTAAAATCAGCTTCCTGGTCTGATGACATGAGAAGTTTCCACTGGGGTGTATAGTAAGCCCATGCAAATAACTTTTCAAAATGAGTCAATCCTTTTGCTGTAGGGACAGTTCTCATGCTCAACAGTGCCAGGGGTAAACAGTATATCCAGTTTTTCCCTGTCTCAGCTATCAATTTTCTCAATTTGTTTTTTAATATACCATTATGCCTTTCAACTAGCCCTGCAGATTGTGGATGGTATGCACAATGATTTTTTAAAGAAATACCAAAATGCTTACTTAACTGCTGTATGGTTTGATTTACAAAGTGTGTACCATTGTCACTGTAGATCCTTTCCGGAATACCAAACCTAGGAATGATTTCCTTGACAAGTACTTTTGCCACCGTAGCTGCATCTGGGGTTTTTGTTGGAAAGGCTTCCACCCATCTGGAAAACATATCTACAATGACAAGACAATACTTCTTATTTTCACATTTGTTCAATTCTATGAAATCCATAAAGATAGTGTGAAACAGATATGGTGTAGGGAAACTCCCTTGCTTGGGCTTTAACGCCCCTTGTGCATGATGTTTGTTACAAATCTGACACGTCAAACAAAATTTTTTAGAGTAGTTTGTAAATCCATACGTTGTGAACACCTGGTTCACCAGCTGTACCATCCCCCCTGTTGAGACATGGCACAGCCCATGGCTCAACAAAGCTGCATATCTAAACAAATTAGATGGTAGTATCGGTTTCCCTTCTCTAGAGATTTACAGCCCCTTTTCGAGAATTGCTCCTCGTTTTATCCATTGTTGTTTTTCAGCTTGCGTAGTAAGTGTCTGCATTGTTTTTAACATTTCTAAGTCTAAAATCTCAGAGGGTTGTAATTCCTCATTTAAAAGAAATACTTCTGTGGCGGCTTGTTTTGCAGCTGTATCAGCTCTCGCATTGCCTTTTGAAATCCTATCTTGTTGCTTGGTGTGAGCTGTGCATTTACAAATGGCTACTTTCTGAGGTAACCGAATAGATTCTAAAAGATCTAAAATAAACTGTGCATGATTGATAGGTTTGCCAGTAGATGTTATCATTCCCCGGTTTTTCCACTGTTGCGCAAAAACATGTACAGTAGAAAAAGCGTACTGGCTGTCAGTAAAAATGTTTACGCATTTACCCTTTGCTAAGGTACATGCCCATGTCAAGGCAATCAATTCTGCTGCCTGTGCAGATAAGTTGTGTGGTAAAGGTTTTGCTTCTATAATCTCAGTGTCAGAAACTACTGCATATCCTACTAGGTTCTGTCCTGCAGGACCCCTTTTGCACGAGCCATCCACGTAGTATGTCACCTCAACATCATCCAAGGGGGCATCCATGAGATCTTTTCTAGGTAGTGTCTTTTGCTCAATTACCTGCAGGCAGCGGTGCGGTGTGCCATCTGCAGGGGTTGGGAGCAGAGTGGAAGGGTTTAAAGCCGTGCATCGCTCAATTGTCATGTGAGGTTGGCTCAACAATATAGCCATACAGGAAAGATGCCTAGCAGGGGAAAGATATGCCACCTTTTCTTGTAGTAAAATAATCATGACTGCATGAGGTACTCTCAAAGTGAGAGGGTGGAACAAAACTACTGAGGCTGAAGCCTGTACTGCCATTGCAGCTGCAACTACTGCTTGTACACAGTGGGGTAAGGATCGTGCCAGTGGGTCTAGTTGTGATGAATAGTAAGCAATGGGGCATTGCTTATCCCCATGCTGCTGTGTTAATACTGATGCCATGTAACCCTGCTTACAATCTAGTTTGGAAAAAAACGTTTATGGTAGTTTGGCAATCCCAGAACTAATGAGGACACTATTAACTGCTTCAGTTTGCAGAAAGCAGATTCTGCTTCTGGTGTCCATTGTAACAAATCCTGTGCTGCCATAGGCTTTTTATATATAAGGTCAGTCAGAGGTGCAGATTCCAAAGCATAGTTTGGAATCCAGCTCCGGCAAAAAATTAGTTGTACCCAGGAAGGACATCATTTCATTCTTGGTAGTGGGTTTTGGTGCTTGCAAAATTGCTATTTTTCTGTCCTCATCTAATGTTCTACCTTCCTTGGATATTACATATCCCAGGTATTTGACTTGTTTTTTCCAAAGCTGCAGTTTACTTTTATTTACCTTATGTCCTTCAGCGGCTAAGAATTGTAGAAGTGCTATGGTATCTTCCCTACAATCCTGCTGGGTGGGGGCTGCCAGCAAGATGTCATCAACATAAAGTAAAATCTGACTGCCTCTTGGGGGGGTGAATCCCGCCAAGCTGCTTGCCATTTCTTGTGAGAATATTGTTGGACTTTCACAATATCCCTGTGGTAGTCGCGTTATATGTATACCTTTTCCCCTGAAATGTGAATGCAAACTAATACTGGCTATCAGGGTGTATCGGTATCAAAAAGAACGCATTGCTGATGTCTACCATGGAAAAATACTTCTGTTGAGGTTTTAAATTATTCAACAGGGTGTGTGGGTCTGGCACCGTGGGTGCCCTTGGTATTACTGCATCATTTACAGCTTGTAAATCTTGGACCATACGCCATTCTCCATTTGCTTTTTTGACTGGAAACAAGGGTGTGTTGCATGGTGAATTGGGAGATTCTATTAGTATCCCTCCTTTAAGTAAGGCTGCTATAATAGGCTTTATCCCTGCCTCTGCATCTTTTCTTAAGGGATACTGTCTTTTTTGTGGTCTGAATGCTGAATTTGGCATGATAGTAACTGGTCCCGCTGTACGAATAAGTCCTACATCTGATTTTTCTGTTGACCAGAGAATCTCTGTTATATTTTGTAAGGCATTTTCTTCCTCCTCTAACAGGAGTGTCAATCAGCTGTCCTCACCAGACTGTAAGTGCACAGCTGGGTTGGTCTGAGTTATCCAACTCAACTTCTGTATTTGTATTCCCTGTTCTGACAGTTCTAGTTCTGTCTGTTTCTCCTATCTCGTGACTTTTTCTCCTAGGTCTTCCCATTCTATATTTCTGTTTTTGGTTAGGCTAACGTGATAATCGATTAGATTTATAAAGTGCAAAGAACTCCTGGGGCAATGAACAGCTGGCTACACTGTTCCCTTCTGTATCCCAGTACAGGTTAAGCAATATCAATCTGTTTGCATGATTCTTAAACAATTCTTGCTCATATTCCTTATCAGGTCCTGGTGTGTTACAATAATACAGGGTACAGTGCAACAGTTGTTGCTTATCAGTGTCAAGGGAGGGGAACTTGCTGATGGCTACATTCATTAACTCTTTGGTTACAGTCCCTGGACCAATCGTAACCAAGTCCTGGCTGTACCAATAAAACATTTTACCCTCCAATTGCACTGCAAAGGTATCAATTTGTCACTGTGCTTTCATATCCTGCATGGTTGGGACTACTGCTATACCAAATAGCTGCATGAGGTCTCTACCCAAGAGGTTTACTGGGCATTTTGCAGAAACAACAATTTTGCTTTTTTGTGTCAATCCTGAAACTGGATCAGTTATTGCAATGTAACGGAAGAATGGCTCCCGATACAGCTGTCCATTAGCTGCTTTAACCAGTATGTAATCAGGTGTCTCTGTGTTTTCTGGTAGTTTGGAGGGATGTATCAGTGTTCGTGATGCCCCTGAGTCACACAAGAATTTGACTTCCCTCCCTTCTACCAAGAGTGTAACTTCTGGTTTAGTGTCTGCTAAATAGAGCACCAAGCTCAATAAAGCTAGGTCTAATATTTCATCTTCTTCATTGTCACTAACTTCCTGCACTTCCTCTACTCCCTCTATCACATTCGTATTTATCCCTTCTTCGCTAGCCCCTTCTAGTGATTCCTGACTACCATACAGTCAGCCCTCACCCTCCTTGTCTTCCGTTGTTGCCTTTTTATTTTTCTTGCAATCCCTTGCCAAATGTCCCTTTTTACCGCATTTAAAACATTCTCCCCTTTTCTTTCGCCCTTCAAAGACCCCTGATCATTGATCAGATTGTTTGTTTCCCTGTGCATTTTTCTTGCCCTTTTTCCCGGACTGTACTACATAAACTTCTGCTCCATCTTCTACAGAAAATATTTGAGCTTTCCTTTTCTTTTTGCTATTAAAATGCCTTTCGGCATGCCTAGCATATTCAAGTAATGATTGTAACCTGCTTGTATGATGATCTACCATGTGTTTTGTAATAAAACTGCTTATAGGTGCAATACTGCCCTTTAAAAATGCATTCTTTAACTGCTGTCCATATGGGGAATCTTATGTTTGATCTTCAGGAACCTGCATTCCACAGTGGTTATTAAATCACTCTAATAGTCTGGCATAATACCGGTCAATCGTTTTACCTTCTTGTTGGATGCATTGATTAATGCAAGCCCAGTCTGCCCTAGGTTTCCATTTTTCAGAGATGCGGTCTGTAAGACCTTTTACTCTGGTGTCTAATTCTGCGCTGCTATGTGGGAGGGATCTTTGTGCAGCATCACGGGGATTCCAGTTCCCACTAATCATATGCCAATCTGGCCCTACAATTTGTCTAACTACCTTTTCTACCTCTTCTCCGTTTAAGTTATAACTCAGCCTCATTCCTTGTAAATCTTCTGAGAATTTTCTAAAATTAACCTTTGGATGGGGGATTCCCTCAGTGGCTTTCCGGATGTCTTCCGGAGTCCAAGGTCTATACACTAAAATAGTTGGGTCCTGATTCTCCTGACCTGCCTGAGGGTTGGGTACTTCTATAAGTGGACATATTTCTTCTTCTTCACTTATAGATCGTGAATTCTTAACCATTTGCCATAACTCGATGCCTTCATTTGAGTTACCTGCCTTTGTTCGAGATCTGGTCTTGATGGGATCTCTAATAAATGGTTTTATTTTCATAATGCCTCTTTCTTGTGTGACCACAGGATATCATGGGGGTGGACTAACCTGTTCACTTGCTTCATATTCCTGTAAGGGAGGTGGAGGTGCTGATGCTATTACTAAGTTATTGTCCTCCTTATCTAAAAACATTGCTTTTGAATTCTTGCTCTTTTGTTGCCTACGGTTTACTTCCTCAATCCACCTGTGTGCCTGAGGAATTCCTAATTGATGTTGCTTTTTTACCTGACCTTTGGAATCGGTTTTGAGCTGTTTGACAAGTTTGATAAGCGAGGATTTTTCTAATTTTCTGTCGAATTCGTATTTATTAACCCATTTTGAATAATATCTAATATGGTCGGCGCGCTGCGACTGCATATATTTTGCGTCTTCTGTTAAAAGCAGATTTTGGGGTCTTTTTGTGCAATTATTACCCATTTTGTTCTAACCTTTTATTGTTACGTAACTTTTCTTATTTTTTAATGTGGTACCACGGATTTTGTTATAGTCTCTTCAGAATGGCTGCCTACTTATTCTGTTTCTCCTGATCTATGACAAGACAGTAATCTTTTTTGTCCCTGACTTGTAAGAAAAATACAGTCTGACAAAAACAATACACATCTAGTCCCTGATCCATAACAGAAAACAGAAAAAAGTAGATTCACCTTACCTGAGCCCACGTGATTGATCACCAATTCGCAGAGACCCGTCCTTCAGTCACAGATCAGAAAGTGGCTGGCCTCTTTTGAGGACTTTTCAGATAAGAAGAACCGATTTGGTTTCTTCCCCATACGGTTTCACCCACCTGGCCCGTGTGATCCGAGGTGAATAGAGGGTTCCAGTCTGAAGGACCAATCTGTCAAAGGAAAAAACTTCAAAGACCAATTCACGTTAGGTTCAAGCAAGGCACCCTTTATTACTTGCAGCAAGGAGACAAAGCATGTAGGCACAAGGTTTGTCTGAATGATTAATGACTAGTAGGTTATACTTATACAGTTCTCTTCCTGTCACATAGAAAATGTTACATTCTATTGCTGACGTAGTTAGACACAGCTTTCTGTATGTTCTACAGAAATATTGTTAGACTTATTGCTGACCAAGTTAAAATATCTGTCATTCTGTAAAACATTTTGAGAAAAACAACCTGGCCTTGAGTTTATGTCAGTCCATTTCAGCATTTCAGTTCTTCTATTGTACTGTTCTAATACATGTGTTACATTTTACCTAGATTCAAGGTACATTTCTAGCTTTAGTACAAGTAATGCTGACTACGGTTTAAACTTTCAAGCATCTATTTATTGTTTTCTTTATCAATAGCTTCTAACAGTTGCATGTTTTTTCATGGCATAAGCAGAAATCAATATCCCTTTGTTAATTTTCATGACATTAGCAGAAATGAATTACTTCTTGTTATTTGCTGACATTAGCAGAAAATAGAATGCTTCTTGTTAAGTTTCTAATGGCTGTGCAGATTCATGCAGTGTGAACAGAATAAATGTATTAACCCTTTTAAATCTCGAATGCACTAAATGCACTAAGCACGCATATTACTATTACATATTTTTCTAACAATGCTGGATACCATAAAAAAGTAACCCTGTAGGGATGTTCAGTCCATATAGGCACTTCCACCGTGTTTTTCTTTTCAGTTGATGTCAACAGTGAGTGATGACATCAGGGGGCTGTGTAAGGTTACACTTTCAAAGTTGTATAGGTCAGTCTGTGGAGGATGAAAGTGCATGTAAGCTATCCACAAATCACACGTCGTATGTCATCCTCAGACATTTGTTGTAAAATGTGTCACCTTTGTCCATTTCGAATAATTTTCATACATTTTTTAATGTCCTCATTTTGAATAGCAGCTTTTGCTGTGCTTGTCTTTTAAATAATCCTGTGGCAACATGTGTATGTGTAGGGGTTTGATTACAGTGTGGGCAAGCTTTGCTTTTTATATTGAACATTTACACAATGTCACAGGAACATAGGAAAGTAACTACGATTTTGCCGTGCTTGCTTTATTTATGAAAAACTGCATGAGGGTGCACAGGGATGTGGCTAGTGCAATGATGAGGAAACAGCAGGTGTGTGTTTGTTTGCGTCTTTCAGCTTTTCCCGGTTAGGGGTCGCCACAGTGGAACTCCGGTCCACTAATGACTGGCAGTTGATTTTTACATACTGGCTTGCCAGGCCTGATGCACAACCTTCAACGAAGGTACGCCCATTCACGCATGTCTCCACACAGAAGACGCTCTAGCTGAGAATCGAACTGGACAGTGTCTTACTGTGAGGCAACAACGCTACCGCAGCACCACCACCACCGCGGGTCTCAATAGATGCTAATTACAGTATAAGCAGGTGAACTCCATTTTCATGAACCAATCAAACACAGTGCATCTATTCTACATGCTATAAAGCATCCATATAACCTCCATTCTTGTTTTCCAAAATATTTCAATACCATTGGAGTACAGACAAGAAAATTTTATCTGACACAGTGGTGGAGCCTGCTGCAGTTATTCTACATCTGCATGTACTAGAGGCTGAAGTCAATGCTGCTAGTGCTGATGACAACAGACCTAGGCCAAGAAGAAGAAGAGTGTTCAGGCCCAGGCTATCTTAGCAGATGCTACATGACCTGAGATTGTAGAATGCTATAGGCTGGACAGGGATACCTTACAAGAACTCTTTGAGATCTGCCTCCCTCAACTCAGAGCCAGAGCCAATTGAGGGGAACCCATCACAGTGGAAACTAAGGTATGTGTAGCCCTTAGAATATTAGCTACAGGTACTTTTCAAAGACCAGCTGGGGACATGAAGGGTGTGTCATAGGCATCAGCATCCAGGATCCTCCACCAGTTCCTGGACGCTATGCTCATACATACCAGTGAAAGCATATGTCTTCCCTGTAGTTCTGAGGAGAGGGCTAGCAATGTGCAACAGCTTTACCCTGTAGTGCACTACCCTGAAGTACTGGGTGCCATAGATTACACTCATGTATACATCAAGGCATCACCTGGAGAGCAGGGTAGAATCTACATTAACAACAAGGGATACCACTCCATCAGATGCAAAGTCTTGTGCAATGCCCAGGGAATAATCTTGAATGTGTGTGCTGGCACCCCTGGCAGTTATCATGACTCCCATATCTGGTATACATCACAGCTGTATCAGATGTTTGCTAGTTTGGACATCCCACAGGGCCATTTACTGGGGGATGCTGGCTATGTACTGGAACCATGGATGATGACACCCATTAGAAGTGCACACACATCCATGGAAGAACCCCACAATGAGGCACACTCCCAAACCAGAAGCATCATAGAGTGTGTGTTTGGGCTGATGAAGTCACAGTTCTTGTGCTTAGATACATCTGGTGGAGCTCTGCGTTATAGTCCAGAGACATGTGCACAAGTCTTCACAGCATGTGCTATGCTACACAATCTCATCTTGTGGAAACAGCTGCAGTAGGATCAGCTAGGGGAAGGGACACACATCCCCCCAACAATGCCTAGGTCACCACAGCCACAGTCAGAGGAGGGCTCAGATGAAGAACCACCTGCTGCTGTGCCTGCAGACAGATGTAGGCATGCTCAGTATGTCCTTACTTTGGCTAAAAGACAACAAATAGCACATTCACTGACCCTTCTAGTTGCCTAATACCTTTCTCCTACTTGCACACACAGGAAAATTGATGCCAGGCAACTCACACAACCTGTTCCTCCCCATGTGCTGGCTATCTACTCCTTGCATCAGACAGAGTCAGCCCTGAACTCAAAATGTGTCCAATGCTACATTTGCAATGTAAGTCCTGAACCTAGAGTGATATTATGACATACTCCAGTATTTAGTAGGTTGGAACAGTAATTAAGTAAATAGTGCTGTGGATTTGTGCAAAAAGTACTTTAACAAGTGACAGCAGGGAGACCATTACTTTACTCATATGTATCCATTAGTAAGTACTAGGCCTCAGGGGTCAAAGATTCACATAGTCCTATCTCTGAAGTATACTGATGCTCACTACGTGGTCTTATTTTTGCACCATGCTGTTGTACTGGAAAATCTGTAAAGAAAGAAGTTAGACAGTACTGACACACATTGCAGTTTCTGACTTCACAACCCTTCTCAAGATCAAACAACAGGCAGGAAGCAGAACAAGGAAAGTAACATGATAATCATATCCTTGTTTGTGCCATGGCAGTATCAACTTTGCTTACCCATAAAAGTACAGGCTATGCTTATTTGTGACATAACAGTACATGAGCTCCCCCCAAACAGCAGTGTAGCCTTGCTTGTGCCTTAACAGTAACTCAGCAATGGTCCCCCCAAATGAACAGTATATGGCTGTTTGTGCCTTCCAACCTGGCCTTCACTTGCTGGCAAATGCATATCATATAACTCCCAGTTAATATCTGAGCACATTTTAAGGCCAACGATATTGAATGCCTTACACACTTGAATTTCTCACAGTACTTCTTAGATAAGTGATGAAGTACCAAGAAACACATATAAGTAAGACAAAGCTGCATATCTAACAACAGAATCCTAACAGGTTGTGAGATCAGTAAGTGTACTATGTCAAAATGTAATAAAAAGAGTTAAAAGTAGAAGTCACACCTGAACATCTCAAAGCATTGTACATTCTGATGCATTTGTTTGTGTGAACAATGGCTTCAGTTCTTTGCTGCAAAGCTGTTTGTGTGGCAAAGAAGGCTAAGGTATCCTACATGTTTTCTGAATCTGCAGTGGTGTGAGAGTTCAAATTCTGAACTATGTAGAAATATATGATGTGTAGTATCATTTTGTAGTGTATATGCCATACCTTGTTTTTTCTCAGTTCATGTATGTCTCCCTTTCCATTTATACAAAATGTAATAAAAAAAGTTAAAAGTAGAAGTCACACCTGAACATCTCAAAGCATTCTACATTTTGATGCATTTGTTTGTGTGAACAATGGCTTCAGTTCTTTGTTGGAAAGTTGTTTGTGTGGCAAAGAAGGCTAAGGTATTCATCCTGTTTTCTGAGTCTGCAGTGGTGTGAGAGTTCAAATCCTGAACTATGTAGAAATATCTGATGTGTAGTATCATTTTGTAGTTTATATGTCATATCTTGTTTTTTCTCAGTTCATGTATGTCTCCCTTTCCATTTATTTTTCTACCTTTCTTTTTTTCACAACTGATTTTGCAATGTGCTGCATAGCACAAACAAAGGACTGCAAGTTTGGCTGTGCTTAGGTGGCTTGTATGAAGCACAACATTGCTAATACTGGATCACCTAGGAAGCAGACAGGCAGATTATAGAAACCGGATACATTCAATAAATGTTTTTGTCCAGCACGAAAACCTGGCATAGAGTAACTGTCACATATTAGCAATGCAAGCAGCTGTATCTCACATGCACGTACACTTAGTTAACTACAGCGTAAATCTGCTGCCCAATGCACAACTTTCAAATGCATAGATATTTGTAGGATGCCCTGATTTTGGCATCACAGTTTTGCCATGATCTTCATGAAAAGTTTGTTTTCTGGCAAATATTTTGAAAATACTTGACTATTTAATCCAGAAAACAATGACAGGCATTTGAATTTCAAAACTCCTACCCTGTAGACAATTCACATTAATGCCAAAATGTTATTCTATCAACTATATAGTTTTTTAAGAGCAATATATAAAATGTGTCCCTATATTTGGTCCTTTTTCAACCCAGTATGTATGGCTTGTCCAGATCCCTTCCTATAACAGGTTGAGAGTTATGGCCCAATGTACTGTAGAAATGTATATATATGATGCTGTCTGATTTCATGCCATGTATTGGCCACACAGTCTCGAGCATTACAACCCTGGGTTCTCAGTTTATTTTTTCCACAAATATATCAACCATAAGACAAAGTGTAATGTTGTGTGCTACCTCGTAGACAGTGCCAGTTAGTGGTGCTCACAACCATTCTCTGCTAAACTCAAACATCCAAATATGCTCAGTAAGGGTACTTGTGTTGTTATACAGCTAGGCTTCTAAGCAGCCTAGTGCTATTAGGCTATTAGCCTCATATGACGCTATAATCCTATGTGCCTATGCAGGCCTCCTAGGCATTTGTCTCTCACATGGCCTGCTGATGTCACCTACTATAAATTCACCTGCACTCATGTACAAGTCAGACTTGTTCTGTGACATGTCCATTAAGTACTGTGTTCTGTAGTCTGTGCTTTTGGATAGGTAGGGGTTCTGTTCTCACTGCAGTTGACTGTGTGTGTCTGTGTCTCTAGTCAGCAGACTAGAAGTGCTATACTGCAGTTACATCTCCAATGGCATGACTTGCCACTGTTTGGATAGCTGCTCATGCCTACACAGTCATTCCATAATGGTCTCCAAAGCTGTTGTCTCTCACAGGGCCTGCTGATGTCATCTACTATAAGTCCACCTGCACTCCTGTGCAAGTCATACTTGTTCAGTGGTGCATGCGTTAAATACTGTGTTCCATAGTCTGTGCACATAGGGGTTCTATAGTCATTGCAGTTAACTATGTGTGTATGTGTGTGTGTGTGTGTGTGTGTGTGTGTGTGTGTGTGTGTGTGTGTGTGTGAGCCAGCTGTAACTTGATTTTACAGAGAGCATTTTACACCAGCAGGTGGGACACTGATATATTCTCCTCAACAGACACTGCTGAAGTCATCAACTGTAAAGTGTTGTCTGACAGACTCCAAGTCAGCCTTATACTGTGGCACTTGTTTAAAGTCCTGGGTTCTGTTGTCTGTATACTTGGGTATGTAGGGGTTGGGTTCTGTAGTCTGTGTACTTAGGTAGGTAGGGGTTCTATTCTTACTACAATCAAGTGTGTGTGTGTGTGTGTGTGTGTGTGTGTGTGTGTGTGTGTGTGTGTGTGCGTGTATGTGTCTGTGTGTGTGTGTGTGTGTGTGTGTGTGTGTGTGCGCGCGCGCACATCAGCTGTAACTTGATATTACAGACAGCACTTTACACAAGCAGGTGGGACACTGTTATATTCTCCTCAACAGACACTGATGAAATCATCAACTATAAAGAGTTGTCTGACTGATTCCAA
The DNA here is from genome assembly GCF_019279795.1 of Protopterus annectens. Classification (NCBI taxonomy): domain Eukaryota; kingdom Metazoa; phylum Chordata; order Ceratodontiformes; family Protopteridae; genus Protopterus; species Protopterus annectens. The sequence continues at coordinate 940,143,431 of NC_056732.1, forward strand.
TTCAGCCTTGTACTGTGGAACTTACTTAAAGTCCTGGGTTCTATAGTCTGCATACTTGGGTATGTAGGGGTTGGGTTCTTTAGTCTGTGTGCTTAGGTAGGTAGCGGTTCTATTCTCACTACATTCAACTCTGTGTGTGTGTGTGTGTGTGTGTGTGTGTGTGTGTGTGTGTGTGTGTGTGTGTGTGTATGTGCCAGAACTTACAGCTGCAGGTTGACCAGGAGGCTTCAACAATTAAAAAAAAATATTTACTTCACAGTATGAGAGTCTTCTCCTTTAAGGAGGAGCATGTGTACGTCACAATACCAATGTGGATCTAAATATATTCTACAGTCCTGCATGGAATTTAAGCCAGCAGTTCCTTTAAGAGATGAGTTAAGTCAGTGTGTCCATGTGTGGCCATTTGGTTTAGAAAGAAGGTAAGTAAATGTGCTTGTGTGTCAATGTGTAACTTAAATTGTTCATTTCTCTATGAGAAAGAAAGTGTGTGTGTGTGTGTGTGTGTGTGTGTGTGTGTGTGTGTGTGTGTGTGTGTGTGTGTGTGTGTGTGTGTGTGTTACTGTGTGAGAGTATATGTGTGTGTATGGAATTTAAACTAGCCATTCGTTACTCTGAAATAGGAGCTGTGTGAGTGTTGCTGTACAAAAGACTAGGTGTGTGTATGTGTGAGTTGCTTTGTGAGAGAGCTGGAATGCGTATGTGTGTCCTGCTGTGTGAGAACAGAAGAAAGTATGTATGCACGTGTATAATTTAAACTAGTGGTTACATTTGTTTCTGTATGAGAGAGAAAAGTATGTGTCTCTGTGTTGTATGCGAGAGTACAGTGGGAGTGTGTAGAATTTAAACTAGTAATTAGTTGCTGTATGAAAGAGAAGGTATGTGTGTATGGGTTGCTACAAGAGAGAGTATGTGTGTGTGTGTGTGTGTCCAGATTTAGCATCATAGTTTTTGTCTGTTTCTCATAAAAGTTGTGGTCTTCTGGTAAATTGGGGAGGACTGAAGTCACCAAATAATGACGTATATGAGTTTCAAACTTCACATCCTTCACAAAAATGTATGCTAATACAAATCCTGTTACTCTAGCAACTTTCTAAGTTAAAAAGAGCAATACTTAAAACTATGCCTATTTTTTGGCCATTGCATCCACATTATTTTAGGCTTTGTCCAGATTTTTTGCACTAAGAGGTTAAGAGGTATGAATACCTCTCAACTGTCCAGATTTTTGCAGACTGTCCAGATTTTTTGCCTCATATTTTTGGCCTATTCCTCATAAAATGTGTAGTTTTTTGGCACATCACTGAGGATTGAAATAGCTAAATGTCATACATTTGAGTTTCACTCATTTCCTTTGGAAAATGCCTGCTCAGGCAAATGCTGTTATAGGTTAGTGCTAGGCTAACTGCCCTTGCGAGCCATTTAAAGCCTAGCCAATTATCCCTTGTGAGACTCAAACCCTGCACCTTGAGTTTATAGGCCACCCTCCCAACCCCTTATTGTAGCAACTTTCTAAGTGTACAGGAGCAATAGTTATAGTCTGTCCCTCTTTTGGGGCCTTTCCCCCCCCCACACTGTTTTAGGTTTTGTCCAGCTTTCTTGTGCTAAGAGGTTGAGAGGTATGGCAGCATGGTATGTAATGCCCTAGTTGCTGATTATTTGGTGCATTTTAGGGGGGGATAGGAGTTCTGCATTCCTGATTGTGTCCTCTATTGTATAAGAGTAACTATGAACTTGTTGTCAGTTTCATAGTCATTCCCTATTGCAATACTACCATCTTATCAATTTTTCTTTAATGTAACATAGGCAATTAATTCTTCAAGGGGAGCAGTCACTGAATTTTTAGACGATACACTGAAATGTAAAGTTGTTTACTAGTAGCAGTCTCTTCATTACTTATAGATATCTGTAGTGTGGAATTATTTGGATGAATTCTACTTCTGCAGAGATTGTGCTTATTGGCTGATACTGGTGGCTTGTACTAAAAGAAGTTTGAGTGGCGTTTTATGGTTAAAATCTTCTGAAATGAGCAGTTTTGTCATTATTGTGTCATGCATTTTGTTTCATTGCTTACTGGAAAAATGTTCAAAACTACAAATTTAAAACACACAGTAGCAAATGGTGCTTTATTATACAAGGAATATAATTTAATACAATCAGGAAGGTGAATCAAAGAACACATACATGCATGCATGGCCATAAAATGTGTTCAAGCAGCCTATAATTTGGAAATAGCCAAGCGGTAAACTTAATCCTGGACTGGTCAGATGCATTTTATTTGAATGGGGTTTTAATGCTTTTTCAGTGAATGTGAGTTTCAATGGCAGAGAAGTTTACTGCTCATGCTAAGTCTGTTTTCATTGTGAGACTGTACTGTTTAGCAAATGGCTATCGATGGTTGTCCCTTTTATTTCACTAATCTAATTGTTGTAGAAGTAAAAAAGTAACAGTATACACACTGATAGGATTGAACAGTGTTCATGGTAAGTGGGGAGAAATAGCCAAGTAATGGAACACTGGTATGGCTGAGGAGGGGGCTGCTGCAAGAGGGGCTGCTTGGGGAACCTCAATCTATTACCCTACCTAGGGTCCCATTTGACCATAATCTGGCTCTTTTAATAGAGTATGAGAATAGTTTGCATGGCCCCTTTAAATCCTGAAAAAACACTCTGTGGCGGCAGTGTCTTCTCCTTTAAGGAGGACCTTGAATGCTTCACATGTACACAAGCCAACGTGAGTAGTGGGTTGTGAAAAATTACCATTTTCAAAAGTGGGTATCGGTCCATAAAGGTTTGCAAACCACTTCTCTACACTAACTATCAGACTGCTGACAGAAATGAGTTTGAGTTTCAGTACATTTTCAGGGAATTAAGAATTTCAGTGCATTTTCAAGGGATTATGAGTTTCAGTTCATTTTCGTGGAATTGTGAGCTTCAAAGGAAGAAAGTTTACTGCTGCTCATGCTAAGTCTGTTTTCATTGGACAACTAACTGTTTTGATTATCAACTGGCACACTGTGGTGTGCAATTTGAAAGCAGTGTTAGTAGCATAATTGCTTTTGGTGCAGAAGGCTATGGATTCTACTCTCACACCCTGTACATGGAGTGCTGATATTGCAGTGCCCATATGAATGCCGATTATTTGTTACATTATAAGGGGGACAGGGGTTCTACACTCCTGAGTGTGTCCTCCTTTGTATGAGATGCCTAGTAACTATGAACCTGTCAGTTTTAATCATTTCCTATTGCTATACTACCAGTTTACCAATTTTTAATGTAATATAGGCAATTAATTCTTCAAGGGCAACAAGCATTGAATTTATAGATGAAACATTGAGGTGTAAAGTTGTTTGCCTGTAGCAACCTCTCCATTAGTTACAGATTTCTTTAATGTGGAATTATTCAGATAATTTGACTTCTGCAGAAATTGTGTATTGTGTGATTTTGGTGGATTGTAATGACAAAAGACTGAGTGGTCTTTTATGGCTGAAATTTTCTGAAATTAGTAGTTTTGTCATTATTAGTTTATACATTTTGTTTCATTGCTTATTAAAATAATGTTTAAAACTGCACATTTAAAACACATTCTAACAAGGGGTGCTGTATTATACAAGGAATATAATTTAATGCAATCAGGAAGTTGAATCAAAGAGCAAATACATGTATGCATGTCCCTAAAAATGTGTGCAAGGAGTCTGTTTGGAAAACAGGCCAAAGGTAAACTTAATCCTCCACTGGCCAGATGAATATTCTATGAATGTGGGTTTTCATGTAGTTTCAATGGCAAAGAAGTTTACTGTTCATGCTAAGTCTGTTTTCATTGCGAGACTGTATTGCTTGGTAAATGGCTATCTGTGTTTGTGCTATTCTAGCTTAAGCTACTGTACACAGGGAGTAGAAAGGTTGCTATTCTATTTTCATTGACCTGTAAGGCTCACTCGCCTATCCCAACGTAAACTAAATTGTTTAGATTAACTTAAGCAGCACTTTGAAACAAGGCACATGGCCTTCTATTTTCTGAGGACATGGCTTTTATAGTAAAATATGTGTGAAGCAGCAACGGATAAAGCAGGTTTATTAAAAGGAAATTCCTCTGTCCTTCACTTGCAGGTATAGGTTCATAGGCTAGTACTAAGCTAACTGCCCTTGCGAGCCATTTTAAGCCTATCCAATTATCCCTTGTGAGACTCAAACTCTGCACTTTGTGTTTGTAAGGCAAACACCTTAATCATTTGGCCACCCTCCCAGCCTTTCTTCCTATGCATTTAAATAATTGAAGGAAATGACTGGAGTTGCTTTCTTGGGGAGTGACCTACCTGTGGGTGTGGCTTATAGGGGTGTTTCATGAGCATGGTGTGGGTGGGGCTTAAGGCGCACCAGCACCTAGGGTGCTATTTCAGCTAAGGCCGGCCCTGCATACATCATGACATGGTTTATAGGCTCTGTGCTAGCTTGATGAGAAGGACCTGTGGGTTGTCCTGTAGATGCATGTTTCTGGTGAGCTACATGCAACAGACAGCATGACACTGTACTAATGAGACAATGCTACAGTGTTGTCATACAACCCAAAGATCGGAATGTGATGGCCTGACTTATGATGTGCACCATACATTTGCACTGAATAATCATTAAAGAGAACAGTTAGAAAGTAATGAGACACCTTCACAACCCTTACAGGAAAATACACTATAAATTAGTGCAGTAATGATGCTATCCATTTTACAACTTGGTAAGTCAAACATAATTCACAGGTACAATTAACATTTGAACAACACAAATGTAGTTATACTAAGCAATAATGTAGCTAAGCACCCTGTGCATCAGACACAAAATTTTAGTTTCCCTGAATATAAAAGAGAGAAATCACGGATATGCCACAGTTATCATCACTGGCACAGGGTGCTGGGGGGTGTGCAGGAGACCTAGGCTGACAACAAAGGTTGTTCTGTGTGTGTGTGTGTGTGTGTGTGTGTGTGTGTGTGTGTGTGTGTGTGTGTGTGTGTGTGTGTGTGTGTGCAAAAATGGGGAAGCAAGCAGGCTGAACCATGTAACTGTTATGTATGTGTGTGTAGGCATCCTCCATGTGAAAGTGGTGTCTGACAGTGTGGATGAACACAGCCAAGCTTAGTGCTAGCTCTGTGTCTTGGTATACTGGACAGATGTGAGCTGTGCATGCTAGACTTGTCAGTTCATCATTGTTGCCCCCGACCATTATACCTGGCTCTGCCAGGAGATGCACTGGCACTTCCACACCCAAGGTCAGATGCAATGCTACTACCGGCCTGTGACTGTTGTCTGCTGGACATCCCTTCATGGGAATGCCCAGGGCCACGACTTTATGCCCTGCCATGTCTGGGTGTGGACAGCACACTCCTTGATGGTGCAAGGGATGTACTGCCACTACTGGAGCATGACGGAGCATGGTCACATTAGCTAGCAGCAGATAGTGTGGCTGACCTATGCCCATGTGGACGACATCCCCCTCCCATCAGATATGTCATCACAGACATTGCATGGTCCATGATATAAACCCTTAGGTCCATCATTGACACTCCATGTTCCAATGTGTCATTCAACTGATCTATTAAATTGGCTACATGGTGGAGGCAGTCGTGGATGTCACACTGTGCCACATCTAGAACCCTGAGCATTTGTCTGGCATGCCTTTCAGAATGCACCTGTGCATCCATGGTGGCCCTAAACATCCACTGAATGACAGGGGAAGAGACACCTGCACCAGGTGTAGGAGGGACAGCAGGCCTCCTCCGAGCACCCCTATCAACCATCTTGCATGATACTTTGCCAACTGTTTGACTAGGGACAGATTCAACAGGCACTGAAGCCACAGTAGCCACACTACCTTGATCAATGTCCTCATCTTCAATCTGTCCAATATCTCTGGCCTCAGTGGACTGGGTAGGCATAGGCCTACTGGCTATGTCCAAGGAAAATGAAGATGGTTGCTGGATGTCAACCTCTGTGCCAGATTCAACCTCTGCACCCCAGCTGTGCCTCAGTTTGGACACTATCATCATCAGTCTCTGTGGAGACACTGACATCATTTGTCAGAGTGCCCTTCCTTCCACGGTCATGCTCACCTGTGATAAAAAGGGAGAAATGCAGGAATGCATTAATGCCTGCACTACTATGGTGCAATATATGCTAAAAAAAGTACACCGTTGTCCCTAAGACAGACAGTACAGCAATATATACAACAGGCCTGAGAGAACACAGTACAAGATATCTTGAAATGTATCTACAGTACTGACATAAATGTATTAGGCTTACCATCTGCAGAAGGTATACATATCTGTATTCCTGACGGTCCTGAAATAAGTAAAGCAATAGGTAATGGCAACAGCATCACATCTGACAGTAATACAGGGGGTAATACATTTACATCTCTATATCTGCAGTACCTCAAATGTCAACAGGAATATGGCTGACAACTTCAAATTAAGCTTCTAACTTTAGCAATCCTAAATACACCCACCCAACAAACAACTGACACAAACATCTACATTATTGAAGATGGTGGACTATGCCACAGTATTCTAATTATCATCTAACAAAACATACCTGGAAGCTCCTCTTGGGATGCAGGAGTTGTGCCCACATCCAGAACATAATGTGCCATAGATTGCTGGGAGCTGTCTTGGGTGGCAACGTTCACCAGGAATTCCTCAGTGGCAGTGAGACGGGGTTCTGCAGCAGAGCCTCCACCTATGAATTGTTGATCGTGTGCCACTACAGCTGCACACCTGCATGCAGCTGTAATCATGTTTGTTGCTCTGTGCCGCTTCTGCTCATATGTGCAGTTGTGTCACCCAAAGTGTTAATACTGGCCACTGATTCATCCCACAGGGCTGTATGCCCAGCCATATTGGCCCAACCCCTGGACAGCAACACAGCAGCATGTTGCCTTAAGGCATCGATTATCAGATTATTCCTGCATCTATAAATGTGGGCCTGTGACGAGCAGACATACTGTGTCCTACAAGACCAAAGAATGATAATACATATGGGGATCACATAACTACAAATTAATTGTTTACAGATAAAACAGTAATGGAAGGTTGCCAGTATTCCCTCCTGGATAAACATGAAAGCATCTGCATAATTCTACAAATAACAAGGTGGAGGTCACAAAACAGGGAGACTAACAAGAGAAACATATCCTTGTTTGTGCCTTAGCAATAAGTATAACATGCTCACTCACCCAAAATAACAGTGCAGTCTTGTCTCCCCTCCAAACAAAATGACAGGATAAAGACTCATTGTGCTAATAAAACATTTTTGAGTTGCTAAAAATGCTATCAAAGGACCTGTCCATGTAACATGTGTACATATTTATAACACAGCATTCCCTTTTCAGGTATTCTCAATGCTGTGTACCTGTGAAATGGCTTGACATCCAAGGCCATACCATCATTACACTTCTAATTAATGCACACAGATTAAAGTGTGAAAGCCATTACTTCACATTTATTCTTAACTATATTCCAGCATATGCATTATGTAGGTAACAAAATGGGAACATACTTGCTGGAGTACAATACTCCTCTATAGAGATATACTGTAAAGAAATAAGGTTGTCTTAGTGAGTTGAACAATGTACTAACACTCCTCAACATCAGTTTAGCTCGCTACACATTTGCCTTTTTATAACGGAGTACATTATTAATGGATTGCATCTGTCTTACTCTGTGCTCCAGAGATGCTTATTTCTGCATAAGCAGGTGAATTGCATGTTAATCAACCAATCTTGTGAGGCTGTTCAACAAGGTATAAAGCATCCATGCAGACTCCATGCTGGCTTTTCCTAGGGATGTCACAAATTGTGGAGTACAGACACAGCATTTACAAGGTAAGTACTGTAATGCATAATAGCATTATTGCATGTACTTTTATTTCCTCATGTGGTATAGTAAGCAGGTAAAAGGTGGGAGATGTGTACAGAAAGTCAAGTAACATGTGACAGAAGAGAGTTATTTCACTTGTATGTATCCACTAGACAGCAGTAGTCTTCAGCCATGCAAGATTCACGTATTCATAGCTCTCCAAAGTACTGGTGATCAATGCATGGCTTCAGTTTAGCCATATGTTTTTAATGGAATATCTTTATATAGAGAAGTTGTTGACCTCAGCTTTCCCCATGCCCTCATAAGAACAATGTACCCTTGCAATTCACCTTTTTTCCCACCATGAAAAGAGCAGCATGTGGTTGTTTGTGCCATTTAACCTGGCCTTCATTTGCTAACAACTGCATATCATACTATTCCCAGTTAATATACACACACAATGTAAGGTAAATGAGGTAGACTGGCTTTCACACTTCATATCTCTGAATACTGGTCAGATAACAACTGAATGGCTATGCAACACAGATTGGTATAATTTCAGGCAATAGTCCTAACAAGTTTTGTGTTTACAAAGTGTAGTACATACAAATCTATTACACGTATAAATAACAGCTGATGGCTTGATATCAGTTAAATACATTGTGGAAGAGTGTTGTGTGATGGATAACTTAAAGTTGTTTGCTGCCAAGCTGTTTGTGTAGCCAACAGGGATAAGGCACCCATCCTGTTTTGTGAAGGTGCACTGGAGTGAGATTGGAAATCCAGACCTCTGCAGACATACCTCCTGTGTAGTAACAAAATAGAAGTTATGTTCTTACCATAACGTTCCATGTTAGTTGTCTTCTTCTCGCCTTCTTCTTGCTGGATGGGTTCGGAGCCGACCTCGGCTCCGACTCGGCCACTCTAAAAGCTCGAGAGTTGGTTCCACCGGCTTGAGGCTCCCCTTATATCCCACAATGCTAGGCGAGAGTTACCTCAGATCTCGTTTGTAAGCTAACCCCAGCTTATAATAGTAACAGTATAACTGTAAACAGAGTCCACCTCTCACAACAGGAAGAAAGAAGGGTGACCTACATCCTGAACCAGGAAATATGCATAATAGCATATATCTAAGAAAGAGGTGGTAGAAAGAGAGGTCACAATCACAACTCCTCTAGGTCTGTCCAGGCCAGGGGGAAGGAGGGTGGGACGCAAGAAGAAGGCGAGAAGACGATAACTAACATGGAACGTTATGGTAAGAACATAACTTCTATATGTTAAGTTGTCTATCTCGCCTTCATTCTTGCTGGATGGGACCGCGTCCCTAGCACCTTGTCCCGGGTGGCCTAACGGAACAGACTCCTGAGAACAGTGGAACCAAAGTTAGCTCTATGCCTAGAAGCTAAATCCAACTTATAATGAGAAATGAAAGTGTGAGGAGTAGCCCAAGTAGCCGCTGCACAAATGGTGTCAATAGGCAGTCTGTCTTGGAAGGCTAAAGAAGTAGCCAAAGCTCTGGTGGAATGGGCCTTAGGTTTATTAGGCAGCTTTTGATGTCTAATTTCATATACAAGGGAAATCAAAGATGTTAGCCATCTGGATAATGATACCTTTGAAACTGAAAGTCCCTTTCTGCTTTCCATAGGAGACAAACAGCTGATCAGATTTTCTGAACTGTTTTGTTCTATCCAAGTAGTACCTCAATTGACGGTGAACATCCAGGCAGTGTAATTTTTGTTCAGACCTATTGGAGTATTCTGGAAAAAGACAGGTAGATCAATGCTTTGATTTAGATTTGACGTCGAGACCACCTTAGGCAAAAGGACGGGTTAGTTCGTAAGGATACTCTGTCCTTATGAAACAAAAGATAAGGAGGACGACAGCTGAGTGCTTGAAGCTCTGAAACTCTTCTAGCTGATGTAATAGCTACCAGAAAAAGAGTCTTCCATGATAATAATTTTAAAGAACAGGAGACTGCAGGTTCGAAAGGGGAGAATCAAAGAAGCAAGAACTAAATTTAGGTCCCAAGGAGAAGGAGGATTTCTTATAGGAGGTCTGAGAAGAAAAACTCCTTTCAAAAAGGCTTTGCAAAGCTTGTGGGACATTAAGGCAGATTCAGAAATACCCACATGAAAATTAGAAATAGCTGCCAATTGAACTTTAAGTGTAGAGGGAGATGAACCTGCATGGAAGAGTTCAGCTAGAAAATCAAGGACTAATTGGATGGAAGCAGTGAAAGGATCTATGTCCTTTCCTTGAGCCCAATATGTGAAGCGTTTCCACTTACTCAAATAAATCTTCCAGTGGAAGATTTATGGAAGCTATCAAAATATCTCTAACAGAGTGAGATAATTGAGGAAGCCTGGCTAAGGTTGGAACTGGAGGAACCAAGCAGTGAGGTTCAGAGAGGGGAGGGAGCGATGAAACTGACCCGACTGATGGATCAAAAGATCTGGAACTAGGTCCAGATTCCACGGTCGCTCCAAAAGAAAACGATGTAGAAAGGGGAACCACACTTGTCGAGGCCAGTAAGGAGCAATGAGGATCAATGAGGCCTTCTGAGCGATAGCTTTCTGTATCACTTGAGAGATTAGTGGGAAGGGAGGAAATGCATACAGAAGTCCCCGGGGCCAAACTTGGACTAGAGCGTCTCTGCTGGGTTGGCCTGGTAAAGGGAATAGAGTAAAATATTCTCTGCACTTGCTGTTTTGGGGAGTAGCAAAAAGATCGTAGCAAGGCTGACCCCACTTGAGAAAAATTTCTCTCACTACAGAGTCTTTCAGAGACCACTCGTGAGGCATGAGTATAGCTCTGCTCAACTTGTCCGCAATATGATTGGACTTTCCGGGGATGTGCGTTGCTATCAGAAACCGCTGAGAAGAAATCGCCCATTGCCACAGTCTGAGTGCTTCTCGACACAGGGGGTATGACCTGGTTCCGCCTTGTTTGTTGATGTACCACACTACAGACATATTGTCTGTTTGGATTGCAATCATTCCCAAGGGAAGAGAGTCTTGAAGGGCTTGCAACGCTAAAAGCACTGCTCTCATCTCCAGAACATTTATGTGCAAGTGGCATTCGTTTGGTTGCCAAGTGCCCTGGACCGTCCTGCCCTGATAATGCCCCCCCACCCGATCAGGGAGGCATCCGTTGTCAGAGTAGCAACCGGAGGAGGTGGAACAAAGGGTCTTCCCAACAAGAGCTGAGGGGAAGACATCCACCACATGAGATGATTTTTGCACGCTTGCGTGATCATAATGGTGTGAGACATTGGAAGTTGCTGGTATGACCATTGAGTAAAGAGCATCCATTGAAGGATCCGCATGTGGAATCTGGCTAATGGAAGCAGAGGTATGGCGCTGCCATAATTCCCAACACTTTCAGAACTAACCTGGCTTTGATTCTGTTGTTGTTGAAAAGGAGTGATACCAGTTTGTGAATGTCTGTTATTCTCTGATGTGTTAGTCTACAGACATGTTTACTGTATCTAGATTTGCGCCTATGTAGGTAATAGTACGACAAGGCGACAAAACAGACTTTTCGCAATTTATTGAAATACCCAGCTTTTGACAAATGCGAAAAGTGTAATCCCTGGCCATCAGAAGGAGATGCTTGGTGGGAGCTGTGAGGAGCCAGTCATCCAAATATGGAAACACCTGGAATCCTTGTCGTCTCAGGTGAAAAGCTACCACTGCCATGCATTTGGTAAACACCCGGGGGGCAGTGGTGAGACCAAAGGGCAGGGCCCTGAACTGAAAATGACTGGTTCCCAGCCTGAAGCGGAGGAATCTTCTGGAGCGTCTGTTCATTTTTATGTGATAGTACGCATCCTGAAGGTCTATAGAGCACATCCAGTTTCCTTTGCCCAAAACGCGAAGGATGGATTGCAGCGTGACCATCCGAAATCTTGTTTTCTTGACTGATCTGTTCAAGACACTGAGATCCAAAATTGGTCTCCAGTCCACTGTTTTCTTTGGAACTAAAAAGAACCTTGAGTAGATTCCGGATCCTTGCTGGTCTGCTGGAACTGGCTGAATTGCTCTTTTTGCAAGCAGTTTTGAAATCTCCAAAACCGCTAGATCCCTTTGAGCGGGTGGAACATCTGGAAGGGATTTTTTTGACTGATTTGGAATGCGAAGAAAGGGGATAGAATAGCCTTGAAATGATGGACTGTACCCATTTGTCTTGAGTCAGGGATAGCCAGGCTTCTGGGTACAGTGACAATCTTCCCCGACTGCCTCGAAGATGGGCAGTCGGGCAACACCTCAGGGATGCTGAAAGGGCTTGTCAGGAAGGCTTCCCGATTGCCCTGGTTCTGCGGACCCCCTGCCCCTAGGCGGCGTCTACCATTGTTATTCCGCCTCTGCCTCTGGCGGAAACGACTCTGTGCGTCAGGCGAAGTCCCTTGAGATTGTTTACGGAACCACATCTTTCCACCTTTCTGGCCTTTGGGGTAAGGCCTAGAAGGAGTAGAAAAATGGACTCCAACGGCAGAAAGGGTCTTGCCATCAGTTTCGCACCTAGTCAAGGTTTCTTTCACTTGAGGACCAAAGAGGGATGATCCATCAAACGGGGAGTTAGTGAAAGACGTCTTGAAGGGGTCCGCAAAATTGCATAGCCGCATCCAGGCATGCCTACGTAAGGCCACACCTGTCCCTGTGGCTCTGCTCGCTCCATCAGCCGCGTAAGAAAGAAGGCGCATGGAGGAGTTGGTTATGGAGTTAAGGGTAGCCAGCTGCGTGTTCATCTTATCTTGGAAACCCGCAGCTGTAGGGTCCTTTAACATTTCACTCGCTTCCTTGATCAAGTCCCTTTGAAGACGAGTAAAATGGCACAGGTAGTTCAGCGACGCATGGTAAATGTCGCTGACGAGAACATCCGCTTCCCGTACCTGTCCATGGACCTAGATTCCTTGTTAGGTGGATGGACAGGTACTGAAGGATCAGCTAGCTCCTTCTTAGTGGCAGCAGCTACCACCATAGCATCCACAGAAACTCCTTTTGTTAAGAACTGTTTGTCTGCTGGTGCCGTTATGAACTTGGAGGGTCTCCTGGGAGTGGGGCCCACTGAATCAGGAGCCGTCCATGCCTTCTTAGCAACCACCTGCATGAGGGGGTCAAAGGGGGGAGACACCCAGGAGGTGGAAGGGCGAGCCAAACGCCTCAAGATACACAGATTCGTCCTCCGAAGGGTTGAGGGCTGGCCAATTTCCCCTCTGTTTGAGGATCTCCAGAATGTCAGCAAATGAGACATCTACAGAAGGGGAACGGGGGGAACCCTCAGAATCATCCAAATCTGTGTCTGATGTGATGGACTCAGGTGAGTCAATGTGTTTCCTCTTACACTTCCTCTTCCGAGGGGGCTCTTCTGCCAAATCAGGAGAGGCCTCGGAAGAGGATGAAATCCCCACAGGGGGTTCCTGAGGAGCTGGCTCTCTGCGGTCCGGGATGAGGGAGTGAGTCGACTTAACCTGAGGCACTGTGGAGGGAGGGGCGGACGGAGCTGACTGTGGAGTAGAGCCAGGCTCTAACACACTCCGCATGACCTCGAATGCACCCCTGTCAGGCAGAGCCAGAGGTCCCCGCTCCGAGAAGCTAAGAACCCCCCTCGGCACCGACAGTGATGGCTCCGAGGCCGATGTCGGAGCCGAACTCACCAGCGCCGAAGCACCGAGAGGGAGAGGGGGGTCGGCCAAGGGTCCGATGCCACTCACCCCCTCGGAGCCGACGAGGGAAGTCCGGCGCCGAGATTCTTCCAAGGAAGAAATCAGAGCCGACGACGGAGCCGAAGACAATTGTATCGGCTCCGACGCTATCACAGTCTCGGTTCCGATGCGACCCGGCTCCGAGCTCAAGAGAGTCGAAGGAGGAATATGTTGATGGACCAGGGCAGGCATCGACTGATGAGTCGGGCTCTGAAGCATCTGGGCCAGTGCCTCGGACTTAAGAAGTCGACTCACTACCCTCTGAAGGTCATGATCCGACAGCCTCGATGACCTAGAGGAGTGAGATCTTTGGCTCCATTCAGACAGCAGGGGAGATCCTGGAGCCGAATGAACGGAGCCAAGAGATGGTGACCTGGACCTCTTTCTAGTTGTCGGCTCCAAAGGTCTGGTCGGAGCCGACACGGGAACTTCTAATACCTCGGCTCCGGAGCCGAGGAAACCACAGAAACTGTGGACTGAGACTCATCGGCTCCAGCCGGAGCCGATGTAGGCAGAGGTTTAGAAACCTTAGGTCTCGGCTCAGTTGTCGGAGCCGAAGACCTAGATGCCTTAGAGGGCTTCCCAGTAGAAACAGAAAGGGAATCCTCTGGCTTGAGTAAGCCCCTCAAGATCAATTTATTTTTTCTTTCCTGCAGGACCCTGGGGCTGAAGCCATGGCACACAGCACAGGAGTCCTGCAGGTGCAAAGGTCCCAGACAGTAGACACAAGAAGTGTGAGCGTCTGTCAGAGACATTTTCTGACAGCACGCATCACACTTCTTGAATCCGGAGACCTTTGCTTCCTTCGACATTTTTAAGAAGGTGTAATCAAACACACACACACACACACACTAATTACACCCTGTCAAGTTTAAATAATAATAAAACCACTAACTAGGTTTTTAATATAAAAATAATACACACACTCCCTATGGAAGAGAAAAAGGCCAATAGGCCCAAGGGAAGAACCTAAAGTTCTTGAGGGAAAAAAACGGGAATTTTTTGAAGGGGATAAAAATTTCTCTTAAACTAAGGGAAATAAGTAAAAATATTAAAATTAAAGGGGTTTTAATAGACTAAATTACACAAGAAAAAGTCACTTACCAAGAACCGGTAGAAAACCAACCTCGATAGCTGTAGCATCAAACGAGATCTGAGGTAACTCTCGCCTAGCATTGTGGGATATAAGGGGAGCCTCGAGCCGGTGGAACCAACTCTCGAGCTTTTAGAGTGGCCGAGTCGGAGCCGAGGTCGGCTCCGAACCCATCCAGCAAGAATGAAGGCGAGATAGACAACTTAACATCTGCATTTCCCCTTTTTTCTTTCACTTTCTGTCTTATTTTAGTGGGTGAAGGGGGGGTGAATTATGGGGTGCATGGTTTTCAAGATGGGCCGCTAAGCAAAAACAGGCTTGGCTATGCTAATCAGTTTTGCGTGTATTTTTACACAAAATGGACAGCTGGACCCCCAAAGTAAAAGGACCCAAAAAGCCATGAATAGAAACTGGATATTTTCTAGTAATGTAATTGGGCATTGCAGAAACCTGGTTAGTGCCATTGTGGTGCAGTTAACAGCAAAAACGTAACAATGAGTACTAATTTAGGAGATATTATGCAACTTACTCTGTGGCAGCAGGTGTTAAGTCT
The DNA here is from genome assembly GCF_019279795.1 of Protopterus annectens. Lineage (NCBI taxonomy): Eukaryota > Metazoa > Chordata > Ceratodontiformes > Protopteridae > Protopterus > Protopterus annectens. Next base: position 940,158,615 of record NC_056732.1, read on the forward strand.
AGGTCTGATGTCTAGGTGGTCTTGAATTTGAGTACAAGGTATGCAATCTATGTTTTACTGTTGTGACATTGCAGTATTTAGCAATGAACTGACACACAAGGAAAGGATTTCCTAACATTCATGTGGCAATATCTGTCAGTGCAGGACTACCATCCATAAGGTCCAGGGTTTGAATGCAATGCATGTCATTCAGTTTTAATGTTGTACCAATTGACATTACAGTCACTCTCACTTATAGCAGGTGAGCTGGTGTAGCTTATATAATATATATATATATATATATATATATATATATATATATATATATGACTTAGGAGTGACACAGTGATATTGTGTCAGTTATGTAATTATTCATTAATCTATGTATTGTCTAGTTAATAGCAAAATTATGAGTGTGGGTATAACACTTTGACAGAATTGCCAGTATCTGAAAGAACATAGAAATTGTATTAGTGACCAAACTTCTGCATCGCTTACCATCGTACAAACACGTTGCACCCTTTGCACACTCTTTGCATGATGGTAAGCGATGTGCTGCTTTTTTAAATGTTGCCAAATCAAAAAGTGCACCCTTTGAATAAATGCGAATACATGCAATTGGTGGGAAAATATCATTCTACATCAGGCTTGCTCTGTGACAGATATGGAAGGCGTTTCTTGTCAGGGTTTGAGATTTAGCACTCAAAGATGGGGTGTCCAGGAGTCCAGAGTATTTGTTGGACTCCTGGTGAATAACTATGGGCTCCAGCTCATGCAGAGGCACTATCATGGCTCACAATCAAGGACAGAGGCATGAAATAGTCTGACCTGGAGTCAGATTAGTGCTACTGGTATCTCCCACACTGGTAAACAGTGTAGAAATCACTACCGAGACCTCAGGATGAGAAGGAGGGATACCCTTGACTGCTGGATCAAGGAATGTCAGACTGGTGTCACCCCAAAGATGTGTAGGTATGACTTTTAGACATTACTTGTAATAGTTTAAAGGTACATATAGTCAGGCTTGGTAATCATAATGGTATACTGTTCTGTTCTGTTTTTTACATAGCTGAGGCAGATCATGATATGAATGTAAAAGAACCATGAAAGTCGATTGGCAAGGATGAAAACAGCATGTGGTATGTATGCATCACAACAGTATTGTTATTGTAGCATTAAAAGTTAAACACTGCTTTGTGATACCTCTCAACTATATGGGTTTTTCAGAATGTTCAGATTGTCGTCTCATAATTTTGGTTTGCTTCTCAGAAAATGTGTTTGTCTGGCAGTCAGAAAATCACATTTGTGTCAAATACTTCATACTTTTTCAGAACATCTGTGCTACTGCAAAGCTTGTTATTGTATCACTTTTCTCAGTTTGTAGAAGCATATGTAAAATGTGCTGCTATTTATGTGCCTTTGTACCCCCAATAGTTATTGCTTGGTCCACATTTGTGGGTGTAAGATGCTGTGAGGTATTGGCTTAGTTGGCATGTTATGCAGTAATGCCCGTCAACTGTACAGATTTCCACAGATTTTCCATTCTTTGTAGAGTTACAGATATAATTGTGGTCTTCAGTCACATAATTGCATAAGGGTTGAGGACTAATGTCACCAACTAATGTCAGATGTGTGAGATTCAGACCCCAGACCCTTCAGAAAAGTCATGCAATTGCAAAACCTGTTGCTGTGTCAGCTTAATAGGTTTTCAAGAGCAAGTTTGTAAGAGCCATCCCTATTTTTCAGACTTTGGCCCCCTATTCCATATGACTTTGTCCACATTTATTGCTGTAAGAGTCTGAGGCCTAAAAATACAGTACTATAAACTAGAGAGTACACCTTGCAATTGTAAAAGGAAAGTGTACAGGCGGTACTCTGTAGGAACACAGTACACTACGGTTGTAGAGAGTAGTAAGCAGTAGTGAAAAAAAACACCACAATTACCAAATAAGCAAATACTGTTATGTATTTAAGCAATAACCAATGATGTGATGTGGTATATTGAAGATTTACCCACAGTTGGCGTGGTTTAATCATGAGGGTGAAGCCAAGTGATTAAATAAAGCCAAACATGGGTAAATTTCAATATACCACAACCACAGAGTCGGTTATTGCTATTATACAATGACATTATTTAAGAAAAAATACTTACTTTTCTTAAATAATGTCTTTGTATAATGGCGTATTACTGTTCTTCCATGGCCGGTGGTATACTGCTGCCTTGATTTAATGTACTGCACATGCGTATGGGACTTGTGTTCCCACGCATACCCAGTACATCAATGCTTTGAAAAGGAAGCAATGGAGAAAAGAAAGTCTCCATTGCTCAATTTTTGTTTTCTTTTTTTTTTTATTATTAAAAAAAAGTTTGGGCTACTTTAGGGGTAGGAGAGAGAGACAGAATGGAGGAAATGCAAAGAAAATCAGGTACATGTCTTTAGTTTTAAATAAAGTACCTGATTTTCTTTGTATTTCCTCCTTGCTGCCTGGAGTACGGACTATAGTTTTTTTTTTTTAATTTTTGTTGAAAACAAAAATAAAAGTTTTGGAATATACGAATGGAAAGAAGTCCGGCTGACCGGACCTTTTTCTGTTGGCATATTCCGGGATTTACAATGGGCATGCCAGTTGGGCTGGCCAATCAGCGTGCACATTTTTGAATACTAATGGCCAGTCATTGTATAACCACCATTATTGCACTGTAACTGCAGACCTGTCAAGCAGTAGCAGAAAATGTAATAAGTAGAACTGGAGCCTTTTAATGGGCAATATATGTGCCCATCAAGGATTGCTGTCCGAAATTTGTACTATAGTGTGCATCTGTTATTAACTGGTTATTCGGACACTTTATAAAAAGTTTTTTTTTTACAGTTTGTACTGTTTATAGTAAAAGTAATATAATAAAGTGAAAGAACTGTATCACTGTTTTGTATGTCACTTATGACGTTGCTAATGTTCTCCCTTTTTTCTCACTCCCCACCCATTATGTTCTTTTTTTTTTCATTTTTCTCCACAGCACAGTGGGGTAGGCCTGTCCCATGGGAGCCACTTGCCCCCACTCCACCAGCTCGGGCACCACATCCCAGCCCTTTAGGTAGCACCCTCTCTGCTTGCCTCTGCACTACTTGAGCCCTGAGGTGATTCTGTTCTGCAGGATAGGCCAGTGGTTCCCATCAGGAGCAGTGGCAGAGGTGGTGATTTTATCACCAGCAATGAACTGCCAGGGTTGGTGCATAGGATTGCGCACCTCACAGTTGGTGCACACCTGCACCATGTGGAAACACTGCTCTCCATTGCTGTTCTGAATAATACAAGGAGACGCAGACATCAGACACTGCAGCCATCAGTGCAGTGAGGTGACAGTGATGACAGTTTCCTCGATTCTCACTGTCTCCAGACTTGATGGCCATGGGCTCTTGATGTCCCACACCTCTCCCCAACCATGGTGCTCATTTCTCTGTTGTGTCCTTCACCATCCTTTTGTCTCATCTTGTATGTTCTATCTGTCTGCTATTGCTTCCGCACCTACCCAGCCTGCCTTATCCACACATACCTAGGTCCCTACCCCAACATTCCTCTCTTTGCCAAAATGGAAAAAAGAGCAGTTGTCCCCTAAAAATGATTGTCCTATACAAAGCTCTACATTTAACACCAGTGTTGTCATGACACCCTTGGTTTGGTCCAACTGGCAATACAACATGATTGTGGTGTGGTCATCTCTCTGGAGGTGCCAATCTAAATTCAGCTAATAGTCATCACATATTATTAGGTTTTGTTGTCACAGCAACTGATAGCTATGGTTCTTTCCTACACTCTTCATACAAATTCCTGCCCTCCTTTCACTTTGTTTTACCCACTGCTTGTTCCCCATTTAACCACTTTTCTGTCTTTCCCATTTCTTTACTTTAAAGACTTATTGTGTGATGGTGTGCATCGCTCAATGACACGCACTTACTGGACAAGCAATTACCCTGCTATATAAGCCTGCATTTGAAACCACTACCATGTTCCACAAAAATGATGACACAGATTTATGAATACCCAAATTTATAATATTTCTTTACACTTAAAAGTATGTGAAACTGTTGCATACACCTGTATTTGAACCCCAGTACCATCTGAACCAAACAAGGTTGGATGAATGCATTAACAGATGGTGCTACACAGTAGGTTCAGTAGCAGGTGTATTTTACACACTGAGTAGAAAATTGCAGACTTCACTCTTGCTGCATACACCTGCTACATAACTAAATCTTTGGCTGCAGGTAATAATTGACATCAGCCAGTGATAAGTTCCATTTATTGGCCACATACAACTGATTACAAATAAAGCCATAGCCAATACTATTCCCTGCTATTCTCATTTCTGTTATTTATTAACATTTTTGTTTGCCTTGTTTAGTGAGGCTATGAGATGCTCAGCATGGTGCATGCATGCTTTATAAAAATAAATGGGGGCTGAGCAATAAGGATTTATAAAACATTAATGTCTATTGTGCAATGATGCTTCATACACAGTTAATGTTGAAAATATGACATTGGTGATATAAGGAGCAAGCACTGGGTAGTACAAAGGGTAAATATGACCATAACATGTGACACTTAATACTGACTGTATAAAATACATCTGCTAAGGAATTGACTGTGTGTCCAGATGGGTTAATGCATTGGTGGTGGAAACAAATGGTACTGGGTTCAAAATGGGGTGTAAGAATGACTTTTACAAGGGTGTATTCTAATTTTACATACATTTACTGATGCTACTGCCTTTTACCATTTTTCAGTGATGGTGCACATCACACACCACTGCACAATGATTCCTTAAGGAAAAGAAATAGGGAAGACAGGAACGTGGTGAAATGGGGAGCAAGCGGGGAAAAACAAAGTGAAAGGAGGGCAGGAATGTGCAGGAAGTGTGTAGGAAAAAACATAGCTATCCATTCCTTCAACAGTAAAAACTGCTCATATATATATATATATATATATATATATATATATATATATATATATATATACAATATTAGCTGAATTTGAACTGTTACCTCCAGAGACAGCAGTGGCATAATATATAATCATGTTATATAGCCAATTGGACTGAATCAAGCGTGTCAAGTAGACATGTGTGAAATGGAGAGATAGGTATGGGATGATTTTTTTTGGGACAGGTATCCTTTTTTTGAGTGAGAGAGGAATGCTGGGGAAGGGACATACACATGTCTGGGGCAGGCAAGTTGGCAAGGTGAGGAGGCAGTTGCTGACAGACAGGACATACAATACAAGATACAGGGATAGTAAAGGGCACAAGGGGGGGTGAACACCATGATTGGGGTGAGGGTGGGAAAATTTCTCATGGACACTGGAACAAGTGACAGTGGGACTCAAGTCCTCATCCAGTGGACTATCACCACTGTCCCCTCACCATGCCGGTGGTCTCAGTGCCCGATGTGAGCATCTATGATGGATACTCTTTACCAGGATGGAGACCAGGTGCTCCATCCAGCATAGGCATGCATCCACTATGTGGTGGACAATCCTACACACCATACTTGGCAAATGATTCCAGGTAAAAAATGCACCCACTCCACCATTGCTCCCAGAAGGGACCACAGTGATATCCACTAAGGCAGAACTAACTGAGGGCCCAGGTAGAGCAGAGGGAGCAGAGGTGGTGCTGCCAGACTGCAGATCAGAAATGCTGGGCCTCAGTGCTGTACCCAGTGGAGTGAGAGTAGGAAGATCATGAGGGACCTGGCTACCCTGCTGTGCTGTAGTAATAAAAAAATGAACATGCAATTATCAAATAAAATAAAACATACAAATGGAAATATAAATTAGACACATAAAGAAATAAATAGGTGAGCAAAGAAAAACAAAAAATAAACATATTAATAAAAATGAGAAAAACAAATTACATAACAACAAATACAAACAAAATCAGAAATAATAAATTAAAACGAAGAAATACAAAAGCTATACATAATATCAAAATGAACGCAAACAATAAAAAAGGAGAAAAGGGTGAGGTGAGAGAAAAAAATGAAACATTATTAACTTCATTGTTAATATACAAAAGCTTTCTACAATTATTTCACTGTATTCTATGTTTTGCTTTTAACACTACCAACTCCTAAGAGACATCTTTACTACTTTGATGACTACCCTGTTTCTAACAGATTGGCACTGTAGTACTGACCAGATTAAAGCCAGCAATCATTCATGTGTGCATATATTGCACATATGCATGATTACACTTAACAGCAGGCCAGTCATGCCAGAGGCATCAAGGACTGAAAATAACTTGCTATAATGATGATTAGCTAACAGTATTGTGTATATAATGCTAAAAACATAACACTATTGTACACACTCTTGTATATGTGGGAAGTATGGTCTTTGAACCCACAACTGCTGACTACTATAATACTGTACTTTTCGTTTGAACTACAGACTAATGCATGCATGCTGTCCTTTTACACTTTATACATGCCTGCTCACTATTATTTGAGAATGTAAAATGGTTGCTTTGTGCTACAGAGTAAGCCATGCATACTTTCTTTTACGGTTGAGATATGAATGCTCAATTATATACAACTGTCTGAAATAACAAGTAATCCGTCTTTAACAGTTATAGCTAAAATAACAGTACTTTATATATGCAAACATACTACATGCTTTCCTTGCCCTTACTAGATGCTTTCCATGAGACCTCACATTCAAGGCCCTTTCTTCAGCAGCTGTGGAAAAGGAAAACAAAATAGAATACCATTTTGCATACCAGTCTTGACTATATTCAGCTATAGCATTTACTATTGGTCGATGCATTTTTACACATCTGTGGAGTGTTCCCTGCTCTACATTCCCTGATCCACTGATCAAGGGTATCCCTCTTCCTCCTACAGAGGTTGTCATAATGATGGTGTCACTGCTCACCAGTGCGTGGAATACCTGTCACAATGGTCAAAGTCCTAGCCAAACTAGTCCAGACCTCAGGCTTATACTGAGTACTTGTGTAGTCCCACTGCAATAGGCGTGGGCCATGCTGCTTAATTAAGAGCCCAACAAAAACTTTAGACTCCTGAACACCACAGTGCTGGGCATGAAAGTGCACACTCTCTCCAACACCAGCCATGTCTCCTAAAGATCAAGATCAATGTCTAATGAGCATTTTGTGCCAATGCCACTTTAAATATATGTTTTCCCACCAACTGCATGTGCTGTACTTACTGAGTGTGGCACTCTCGGTTTTTTGCTACATTTGAAAATGCTGTGTGCTGCTTACCATCAATCCAACATGGTAAGACAGGATGCATGATGGTAAGCAGTGTGCAACAGTGTGCAATAAAAAAAGAAGAAAATGCAATTCCAAGGATATTTGATATACAGCCACTTATGTAGCTCTGTTATTCAAATAGGATTACAGAAATATACTTGCATCACCAAAGTACACATTATACCCACAATCATACTTTTCACAATATATGGACAATACCCATATAAATGATTAGGTAAACATAACTGACACAGTATTAGTGCCTCAACCCTCAAGCATGTAAATATTAATATTAGCTACCTGTCAGGTGTTATAAGTGAGAGTAAATATGATGTGAAGTGGAACAACATTAAAATTGTATGGCATATGCAGTTTTCAAACCCAGGACCATGTACACAGTAGTCCTAAACTTATAGCTGTTGCCACAAGAAAGGTGAGAACACACTTGTCTATGCTGCCCTTCATTTGTATATTCTGCAGTGTCACCACAGTAAAAGAAAGCTTTGCTTATTCGGTACTAGAACCTAGTCCCATTTGCACTCCAGACTTAGGCTTACCACCTGTTGCCACAGGATTAGTTACATGATGCCCCCTATATTAGTATTCATTGTTGACTTGACAGTGTTAGAGCAGCACAGCCTCACTTATCAGGTTTGCACAGTGCCCAGTGGTATTAATTGAATGCATCCGGTTTCTATTTTTGGCTGTATGGGTCATGTCTGATACATGCACAAATGAGCTAAGCATTGCGCAAACATATGCCAAAAAAAAAAAAAAAGATAGAAATAAAAATAAAATAAATGAAAGTAGGAAATACAGAATGACATATCTATGGCATGGTCCCTTGTATGATTTTTCCTTATTTAAATGCATTTGTGACCCTGCCAAATTTCACATAAGGAGAAGCTATTACTATCATACTTCTCAACTGTACAGATTTTTGCAGAATGTCCAGATTTATACTTCATATGTTTGGTCTGTTTCTCATAACATTGTTTTTTTTTTGGCAAATCATTGGGGATTGAATTCAGAAAATAATGACAGACATTTGAGATTCAGATTTCATACTCTTCAGAACATTCATGTTACTGCAAAACCTGTTATTCTATCAATGTTTTAAGGGCAGTATTTAAACATTGTTCCTATTTTTGGCCCTTAGTCACCCCAGTATTTATAGATTTGTTCAGATTTCTTGCTGTAAAAAGTTGGGAGGTCTGCATGACTTACGATGTGTACTGTTCTTTGGGGGGAAGCGCAGCAGAGCTGCATTCTGCAAACCTCATTGTTCTATCAATTTTGTAAGTTTTTAAGAGCAATATTTGGAAAGTGAACCTATTTTTGACTGTTTTCACACCCATTATTAATGGCTTTGTTCAGATGTCTTGCCTTAAGAGGTTGGGAGGAATGGTCTACATGATGTAATGTGTACTGTTCATTTCAGGATGGGGCAGACGATCTGTGCTCTCCTTTACACAGGCTCAGTATCCGTGCTGATTTTCAAGGTTTCATGGCCAGCAATACTGTCACAAGCTGTGAAACTCATTAAGGAATACTGTGCCTCATTAATAAGCATTGGGCACTGCCCTCCATTGTGTACATGGATACACTCCATGTAGGCTGTACAAGGAGCCTACACAGAGTTTAATGAATCCTGCCCAAAGTTAATTTTCTTGAACTCTGGGATCATCAGTTTTTGAAAATCACCCTTGCCAAACTTCTTGGAGTACTCACTGATCGCAGATTACGGTTTGACACACACACACACACACACACACAATATATATATATATATATATATATATATATATATATATATATATATATATATATATATATATAAAAATAGGCATGCTCCATACATCCAGTTCTTACCTGACTGATGTAGCATAGCTAAGCACTGCTGAGGCACTCTTCCTACCCACCATGATTTACTCTTCTGTTCCTATTAATATTCCTGAAGCTCACCTGCAAACTTGGAACAAACTTAAAACAAAGTTGCTAAACATGCTGCAAATTCACCAGTGCAGAGCCCTATGATGAACTGACATTAATTTGGACAAAAACTACCCACATAATGCTACTCAAACCCAATATATCTCCATCAGTATTCACTATTGTTGATAAATGTCCATTAGTATCCACTATTGTTGATAAATTTGGTCCAACTAAAAACCTGAGATCACACACATGACCTCTCAAAAGTTAATCTTGCAATCATCATTGTGACTCCTTATACTGTATTTATGTAGCCAGGTTATATAATTCTATCCTTCCATAAATTAGAAATGAAACCAATCAAACTAGATTTCTCAATAAAATAAAGATATCTGGTTTCAAAGTGGTCCTGTCCTTTCACCCTACAATATCTCATCCCTGTCTTTCCTTTGAAATCCCTCTTGTTCCACATTAAATATAGATCATCTCCCATTCTCATCAATTCCATCCTAATTATTATATTTAATACAATCTCTGTATTCTTCTCACCTTTACTTCCATCCTTTCCTTTTTCTCTTCTATTATGTCACTAATTACTTATTGATAATGTTGAATTGTATATAAATGTTACCACTTTATGTAACTTTAGTGACACTCATGCTGTTTTGTACCCTAAATTTTGTTTGCTCCTAATTTGTTTTGTAAAACTGTGGAGCTTTTTCTCCTGAGCCTCCAATGAAAATCGGCTTTTGCTCAATCAGACTATCATGGTTAACAAATTTGGCCTCTTTATACATTTTGAAATGGAAGTTGCATTATAACGCAGTTCTACTCTAACAGTGTCGTTGTGAGAAGAATGCATACCTCTGTTTTTCAACTAGTGCATGCTATAAAGTGAAGGACGTCACAGCAACAGATGTTGCTTCCAGAATTACTTTAAAATTGCTTGTTTCCTCTGTTTTGCTATAAAATATAATTCAGAAGGTCACAACTCTAGTCACAATCTCTCCCAAAGGACCATCTTAAAATGGGATTTGTCAGCACAGTGTGAGCTTGCTGTCAAAGTGTGTCCTGTCTTTTTTATTCAATTGTACAATGTCAAATATTGTTTTGCAAAGGCAATTGAAAATACTGCATCTATCTTTCTTATCATGATAAAATGCAAAGTATGATAAATTGCAAAGCAGATTATCACAGCTCCATTTAGAAAAGCATGTTACACCTTGATATATATTACAGCCTCACTCCATAAGCACTATATTGATAACAATGTATGTGTTCTATATCTTTTTAATATTACATATTACATCTCCATTATGATAAAATACAATGAAAATGCCACAACTCCATTTGTGACCACTTCATGTAACCTTGCCAACTACTACAAAATGTTTTCAAGACAATTCTCAATATACCCCTCAGTACATATGCTACCATTGCATACTAAGCTGAATTACTAATGGCCCACAAGCCAGTATATGGCATTAACAAATGTACGTTTTGACTTTTGTTGGGCCATGGCTGGGAAGTGTCCATCTGGCACAGTCTTTTTACCTGGTTACTAAATAAAAATAATTGTGTGGATACAGTAGGCCTGGTGCTTATCATATGAATATCACATGTGATTTCTCTTGTAATATCATGCATTTTTCTGCACACTTAAAGTGACTGTTCTACTGGTTAATAGCTGTTTTGCAGGAACAGGTCCTTCACATTATGATATTTTTGTTCCTGACTATTCTATACTATTTGTAGTAAGCTATTGCTGTTTTATTTTATTTTAAACTAAGTGTGGCATTATGTTTGCAAAACACTTTTGCATACCAAATACAATATTGTACTGGCATTTTTACTTTCCACAGTTTATTTTAAATCGGTATTATTTACACATACTGGTGTTGTTTTGATCCATTTTTTTCTGTAAAAGATACATTGTAATATGCTGAGTTTTCAGCATCTAAATGCATACCTTTTTCTCTCCCTGTATAATTTTCATAGGTTCATAGGTTTATAGAGCTGGTAAACACACTTATGACTTATTGAACGTTGAGGAGATTGAAGCTTTGAATCACATGTTGGAATTCGTGGGCAAAGGGTGGGAGGATGGCATAATGGTTAAGGTGTTTACCTTGCAGACACAAGGTTCATGGTTTGATTCTCACATGGGGTAGTTGGCTAGGCTTAAAATGGCCCACAAGGGCAGTTAGCCTAGTACTAATCTATGAACCTTCTGTAGTCATTCATTTTCATCTTGAAGGTACAAATTAAATGACTGCGTTTCATGGTAGGTCACTTATTCCATAAGCCTGGAAGACTTTGAGATATACCGTTATTATATTTCATAATATTATTGATATTGATTTTATTGAGGTGGAGTGTTATCTTGTGTTTAGATCTTCAGTAGGCTTTTAATGATCTGTATGTCTGACATAGATATCATCTATGAAGGTGATAAGGTGCAAGGAGGATGGAGCATTGCTGTAGTCTTTGGTTAAAAAGGAAGCCTTGAAACCCTTCAGTTCTGTTTGCAAGGAAACTTTGCAACTTATTTCACTGTAATGTAATTCAGCGAGTAGAGCACAGTATAGGGAGAAGTATTCTAAAATAGGCCTCATAAGAGCTGTATAAACAAAGGGGCAATTACTCTCTCCCATAGCTCTCAACCAACTCAGAGGATGAGATGGGTAACTCCAAATGATTCACAGATGGTGGGGGCTATATGGATATTAAATGAAAGGCAGTCATCTACAGGAATCTCTAGGTCTTTTATTATTTTGTCAGATTTTAGCTCTTACCCATCAATAGTGTATAAAGGTAGGGTGGTCCTTTTGCAAAATGTCAGGATGCTTCATTTTGTGATGTTGAAAGGAGATGCTTCCAGTGTCATTCAAGACAGTGTTCAGATTTTTTCAGTCATTTGCATGTTTGGTGAGTCACTCACTGTTTAGACAATTGAGAAAAAAACATGCCAAAAAGGATTGAGCCTGGATGTTAGGCTACACTTTTGAATATCTCCAGTGGTGACAGAGATGATGAAGCTAGAACCCTTTTTATTCATACTTGTTGAGTACAACCACATAGCCATTTATGGACACAAGTTACTATGCTTTTATTTACCTTCAAATCCCTGTTTGTATATGATTGCAGGATGAGGTATAGTATCATATGCTTTAGCCAGACTGAGGCAAGCTGTATGGACTGATAAAAATAGTGATGGCTGCAGTCCTCCAAGATTTATGAAGTTAAGTATGCAAGATCTACTTTTGTCAAAACTGGACTAGGTTAGGTCATGGAGAAGGGGGCTTCTCGTGTCTGTCTGAAAAAGTACCATGATTGTTCTCTCCATCACCTTGCAGACTATGTTAATGAGCTCCCTGGGTATGGATGGATAATGCCGTGACCACAGGCCAAGAGACTGAGTTTAATTACCAGCTCAGGTGTCTATTAAGGCTGGCCTTGGGAAGATGGATGAACCAATTCTCAGAGAAAAGAAGAGAGCAGACTGAGTCCATGCAATGACATAACCCCTCTCAAATGTGGCTATGTGGTAGGCATTCATAAACTAAAACGGGGTACTGTAATTATGGGGGGGAGGGTATGCTGGCTCCCTCAGTGATGTAGGTCACTTGTTCCTCACCCTGGGGGGTTAGGGACATACAAATTAGGCTTTCTGGTACCTCATCTAATCTAATGGGACCAATGTTTCTGACCTTCCTGAAGAAAGAAATGATGATTTTAGAAGTTTTTTCTGTTGGTATCATGTTTCAGGGACTTTGATTCACTGTGGCTGGTGGTAAGACAGAGAGAGAGAGAGAGATGGAACTAGGTTCCTTCCCTTGGTCACTCAAATAAAACATTTAGCTAACAAAATTCTACTGCAGAGTACTGCAGGTATGCTATATTTCTGATTCCACATATTTTCTTGTATCACTGCCTCTTTGGTTAAACCAAATTTGAAATACTTGGGAATCCTACAGTGACTGTGCTTTGTCTATCTGTTGGTTTTCCAAGCACACATACTGACATACATGCAAACACACACGCATACATACACTCACACACACACACACACACACACACATACACACACACACACACACACACACACACACACACACACACACACACACACACACACACACACACACACACTCTCACTCACACACACACACACACACACACACACACACACACACACACACACACACAAATATTTTTTTCTAAATATTTAAAACTGGCTTGTTGCTCTGCAGTCATCAGACACTGTAACTACCCTTCATCTTCATTCCTAAGCTTTCTTTCATGATTTTTATCTTAATCTTCCTCACCTGTAGTCCACAGAGGGACAATCAGATGTAGAAAACATTGTCACTACAATGTAAACCAGCGTGTTAGCTTAAATATTTCCCACTGCATATATGTAGAGCTTGGAATTTGGGAGTTATTACAGATGCTACGAAGCAAAAGCTGCCTTAGTCCATATGCTCTGGTGTTGGATGAAAGTGCAACAGAAAAGTTTAAGTAGGTGCAGATTTTTAAGAGGATGGTAATACTTGAGTGAAAGTTTGTGCTTTTAGGATTAGGTAGAAATGCAGAGAAATGGAAGAAAGGGAACATCTGTAAGTAATATTAATATTACGGTATGTTAAAAGTTTGTTGGTAAAGGGATGAAAGAGGGAACTTCCATCACAAAATATCTAGATGTTGGCAAATAATTAATTTGAGAACATATAAGAAGGTAGTAGTGGACCAGGTAACTATGAATTAGTGAAAAAACATCCATGTGGAGTGTGATGACAGGACCAGGAAATATTACATGAAACAGTTTAACTGGGGTGGCATGTCCATGGGTGGAGGAAAGGAAAGGGTATGTTTTTGAGCATGGATTTGTTTGTTATTCACAGAAGATGTTTCTTTATGTTAAAACTCTTTTTGATGCAGTGCGAGACCATTAAATGGTATGTGTAGTTGCTTGAATATTTTTGTGTTACGTTGGTATGTGTATAATAATGTTGGCAAACTTCTTGGAGCAAACCTTTAAAAGTGTTATGTTTTGAACCAATGTATCCTATCTATATATAGAGAAGTTTAATAAAAAGAAAACAAACAAAGGAATATTTTCTGTCTACTATTGAGGGGTTTGTGACTGTGTGTCTGGCTTGAATTTAGCAACAGGGAAGTTATTGAGAGGGTCAGGTAGGTGTGTGCATATGTGCGCGAATGGGTGAATAAATGAGAGTGTGAGTGGGATCAGGTGTTAGGCACTGTATATGTGTGTGTGTGTGTGTGTGTGTGTGTGTGTGTGTGTGTGTGTGTGTGTGTACGCGCGCAAATGTGTGCCAGTGTGTGAGTGTGTGAATGTGTGTCTGTGTGCATTTGATGTGTATGTGAGTGTGAGTGGGGATTGGTTTGGCTGTCATACATCTACACACCCCTAGACCAGCAAGCATAAGTCTACAAGATTGAGTGTATGGGACCACTAGCCATATCTAGTTACTGCAATATGGGGATGGGAGAAACACTAGGCAGCAGGAAGTATAAATGACTTGTGCCATAAAGGCACCGAAGCAGTACAGAGATCAGGGGTTGGGGGACCATTAACCATCAGGGATTACTGTAAGCTCGTGTGCCATAACAACATTTAATAGCAATGTGACCAGGGTGGGGGGGAGCCATCAGAGATTACTCTAAACTCATGTGCCATAAAGGCATTTAAACCAGTACAGGAACTGGAGGTGGGGGAGCACTGCACACAGCATTTAAGGGATATGATGTGTGGCTGCGACCATCACTAATGACCTAGGGCTTGAGAAAGAGACACTGAGGATCTTCTGCCAATACAAGAACAGGTAACGGGACTATGGTGTGTCTTTATGTGTGTGTGTGTGTGTGTGTGTGTGTGTGTGTGTGTGTGTGTGTGTGTGTGTGTGTGTGTGTGTGTGTGTGTCTGTGTGCGTGCATGTGTGTGTATGTATATATATATATATATATATATATATATATATATATATATACATATATATATATGTGTGTGTGTGTGTGTGTGTGTGTACTTGTGTGTGGGAAAGTGAGTGAAGGGGAGGGATGGCTGTTCTTACACGATGCAGCCATTTCAGTTAGCTAGCCTCATAGCAAGACGTTGTCTCGTTCGATTCTCAGCTAGAGCGTCTTCTGTGTGGAGGCATACGTGAATGGGGCATGCCTTCATTGAAGGTTGTGCATCAGGTCTGGTAACCCGGTACGTAAAAATCCACTACTAATCATTAGCGGACCAGAGTTCGGCTGTGGCGACCCCTAACCGGGAAAAGCCGAACGACACAAACAAACTGGGGAAGTGCTGATCTGTATGTCATTGTAGTTAACAGTGATTCACTGACATGCAAATGAGCTGATAATGAGGCTTTCCTCATCTTGAATGACATGTCCATAAATTGCAAACTACCACATCATGTTAACAGGCCTGTTTTAAATTGGCCCTTAATGCAATGCTGCAGGATTTTCACGAATCCCCAGAAATGTTTCTCTTGACATACATGCACTTCACTTATCCCAACATGAAGTAGGGAATCCAGTCTTTCTGTTACTAATCAATGACATACATCAAAAGAACAACCTGCAATTAATATAGCTGCAAAAAAAGAAAATAATAGACAATAATCATCAATACAGTCATTTTTTAGAATGGTCCTCAGTATAGCTCTATCCTAACATAAGACTATATCTTGTAAAAAAAATCTTAACTCAAAGTCCTCTGTCCAGTGATAATATCTGTAATATTTTCTAATAAGCATATACTATCAAGAGGTTGCTTCTAACAATAATCATATTCTTCCAGAATCCATTTAAACCCTGGGTCTGGATGGATATCAGTAATCTAAATAAATTGTGGGATGCGATGCATTTTGTTTGTAAACATTTTCATAACTCACTGTGATATACTCCTACCCAGAGTGAATGGAAATCTAGGATCATTTAGTTAACATGCCCCATTCCAGATATCTAAGAGATGCATGCAGTAATGACAGAATGATTTTGTTAACACATTGACCCAGCAGTCCTATGAGGTGCATATTTTGTGGTTCTCGTGTCATCATGAACACCCTTCTTGCATTGCTAAATATTTAATTGACACAGTTACTGCGAAATATACAATACATTTTACAACAAAACTTAAAGGGTAGGAATGAGATTCTTCTGAGCTGTTATTTAAATCAGAAAGGAATGGGCTGGCTAATTATTGAATGTACATAAAGAGAGAGAGAGAGAGAGAGATGATCTGGTTTGGGTAGACACAGAATAAATAAAGCATTCCTTACAAACAATTTTGTCCCACGCAATACACATGTATGATTTCACTTAAAATAAGCAACAAAAGTGGCTAAGATAATCTAGGAGAATGTTCCTAGGAGTTATACTGTATGAATATCAAAAGCTAGCTGTATTCCACAAATAATTCCCTAGATTCCAAGATATGGTTTTACAGATCTGTATTTTGAGATAAATGACTGTTAATGTGTATTCATCATTCATCTCGAAGTAAGATCTGTGAAACTTTATCTCACACTCCAGCGAATTGTTTGAGGAGTACAGCTGACTTTTGATATCCATACAGTATAATTCCTGGGAGTGCTCTTTGATATTATTTTATGTACCTTCATTGCTTATTTTTTCTTTTTACCCAGTTTGCTGGGGAAAGGTTGGAGTGTGTACCTTTAACTCCCAGAGGTTGTGGCTTGAATCTTTAAAAAATTAAGTTATCACCTTACAATTCTAACACATACTCATTGACAGAGGTCAAATATCAATACAGTTGTGTTTGCCATCATGTATGCTACAAGATAAAATATTCTGATACCTTGTATGTAGCATGGTTTGGAATTATTAATGCAAATGTGAACAAGCAATATTTGACACCTAGAAGCACAGTAGGAGGTAACTGTAGAAACATCTGGAGGCACACTCGGCTGTAATGAGATAAACAGGACCCTTCACACCTACAGTGAGATTTTGTACTACCTCACCTATAATAAGGACATGGGAAAATGCCTAAGAGGGCCAAGAAGGGGTAGCAAATTATTTCACAGTTTGCTACTGAGCACTGAGGGATCAGACTAATGTAGTCTTTTCCTTATGCTTATAACATGTGGCTGAAGTGACAAGAAACAAAACATCTTAAAATTACAGAAAACAAAACATCTTAGTCTCATCAGGACTCCTTCTACTGTGCCCTGCTGGCTATACACTTATTTGTGTGGAGGGGAGGGAAGACAGAAGTTTGCAACACATTGTTTGACATTCACAAGTGTGAATGTGAGCACAAATCTACAGAATTTATTGTGTGATACTAATTTAGACATTGCATTAGCTGTGAGAATTCCTCTTTATATTAAGACACAGTGATCATGGAGTTATAAGCAGCAGGGTTGTGTGAGGGAGCAGAATCCCTTACCTTGGGTGCATAAGGGATAAAACCCCTGGAAAAAAATCCAATTTTAATGTTGCAGTGAGGTTTATATTTTGTTGCTTTTTAAGAACATGTCATTTGTGTTCATGCTTAGGAGTGGTGGACACAAGTGTTGCCTACATTATTCATGGAGCCATCTAGTGGACCCTGCACTTTTCATTTTTAATAACCGAATGTCTGAACAAAATGTACCTAACCTCTTCTAAGATGAACACATGCAGAGTCAGAGGCTGCCTTTTGAAGGTGTATGCATGTACATTGCCTGAGACTGAATTGTTTTTGGAAAGAGGATCAAATGGCCAGCAGTAAGGTTCAATGATCATGTAAAAATTCAGCCCTCAATTAAGTTCTTGGCTATTCTATTAGACAATTCATTTGTCATCTCAGATGTCCTTGTTTTACTCAGTGTTATTATGCACAAGATAGTGAATTACTAAGTAACAGAAGAAAGTATTTCCAATGGGTAAGATTTTTAGAGATTTCTCATAGACACTGCTTCATGTACACATTATTATAAATTCAGGAAAAGAAAAAAAAAAACATGAAAAATGCAACTAACTGCTGTATATGCATACTTGAGTTTCTATATTTAAATTTGGGAAAACAGACATTTCACCTTAAACTTAGGAAGGTGGGTAGTCTAACTGCAGTATCACAGATGAAAAAGAATTACATACAAGGAAATATATAGCCAGATTATTGTTAAATGAAGAGTTTGAGCGTATGGGGAGTAACTTGCTCTATTTTTGGAAAGTTAAGAATTTTAACAGCTCCTGCCTAAACGAGTTGAAATGTTACTTTAATGTCAATCAATACAATTCTAATTTCAGTGCACCCGTAAGCAATATATCATGTTTGAGTGTAGTTAATATTTGGTTTAACCATTGCTGTGGTTTGATCATAATAACGAAGCCCAAGTGACAAAACAAAGATCGCCACAAGTAAATCTGCATTACTCATTAATAAACAGAATATACTAATATTACACCATGTCATTATTAAAGTACATCTTACCTGATAGATAATGCTGCTACATTCCAAATTTTATTTCTTTCATGACTTCTTTGATTTGTGTCTGGGGATTACAGTGTAATGCACAGGAGTTTGAACCTATAACTGAAGCCATATGCTATAATGGAGTTTGAGGAACAGTGGTATGTGTACAGTCTTCTGAAGCTACAAGATTTATTTTTGTTATTTTCATATTATTGAATGCATGAATGTTATACTTACTTTGCCACTGAGGTTTTTGTAGCATTTTGGTTGCATGGAAATATATATATATTTTTAGCTTTGTTGTCATGCATGTTCTGAATGCATATGTGTGTTAGAAGGCAGTCAGAGAATGAACATTTTGTCCTTTGCTGAATGCCATAATCATAGATATTTGTTCATATACAGAATTACATTTCTGGTTTCTTGTCACAATTTTTTAAGAGAACTCTGTGTTTCATTCAGTGACATCAGTGATTTATAATGGATCTATACACTTTAATGAGAGAATGATTCATGGTGCTGTAAGATGTCAGATTTAGAAAAAAATGCAGTTTTATTCAGAAACTGTATTTCAGTTCATGGTTGTGTTCCCTGATATATGTCTTTTTATTTGCTGTTTACTTGGTAGGAAACTTCTTAAGTTATTTTTGTAAATAGAGTGATTTGTTTTAATAATTTGGTTTTGTATTCAACAGCTTTTAGATAATCCTGTTTCCACTGGCAGTGTCTGGTTTTCAGTGGGCTTATATATGTGCTAGACTAGATGACATTTATGTTTTGAATATAAATTAGCTGTCATTATATGACTATATTTTACATACTCGCACTAGTTATAATCGTTTATTGTATTCTTGATTTTATGGTATGATTAGGTTTACTGCCGTTAAACATCAATAAGTACTGTTTGCAAACTCAGCACTAGCTTACCTAAGAGACTACCTCATCATACAGGTTGTGACTGCCCAAACATTGATTGTCTTAGCTTTTGTTCCCAAGGGGTATTGGATCAAAACCAAGATGTACCATTGCAAATATTTATTAGTTTCTACCCTCATGTACACAGACAGATTCTTCTTCACTTGCATTACATTTAGTTTTGCACCTTATGTTATCAGATCAATATTCATCTCAGCAACTCTTGTTCACTGAGTAGTCTCCAGTAAATGATTGCCCCAGCCCTTCTAGCAAAACCTACCCCATCTATCCTAGTATATGAAGTTTTCCTGTCTTCATTATGATGAATTAGATGGCAGCATGCTATTCACTTTAACAATCAAAGACAGGAACAGACTCAAAATATACATGGAACAAATAAAAGGCAATCCTTTTAAGGAGTCTATATCACAAAATTGAATGTTGTGAATGCCGAATACTGGAAGGCCGAACCTGGTAAGTCGAAAGTTGAGAATGTCGAAGCCGCAGAAACCCGAATTCTTTCCCAGGGAAAGAATTCCGTTGGCCGTTTCTGCGGCTTCGGCATTTTCGGACTGGGTCAAGGTAAGTGTACGAATGGGTAGTGACGGACTTTAGGGTTAGGATGCGGGTCAGGTAAGTGTGCGATAGTAATGGACTTTAGGGTTAGGGTGTGGGTCAGGTAAGTGTGCGATAGTGACGGACTTTAGGGTTAGGGTGCGGGTCAGGTAAGTGTGCGGTAGTGATGGACTTTAGGGTTAGGGTGCGGGTCAGGTAAGTGTGCGGTAGTGACGGACTTTAGGGTTAGGGCTGTGTTAAGGTTAGTGCATAGATAGTGGTGTATGTTAGGTTTAGTGTAGGTTTTGAAGGTGTTTGGTGTGATTGTGTTATGTGTGTGTTTTTCGGAACAGCAAATATTTTCCCTGGGAAAAAAATCACTGTTTTGAAGTGTCGATGTTATCCGAATTCGATCTTCCAAATTCTAACTTATGGTGTTCAACATTTTGGAAGTTCGATTTCGTGATATAGACCCCTTTTAAGGGTGTGGTAAATAAAGAAAACAAAAACTATCAAACAAAAGCTGTAATTTAACAAGCAGGTTAAGGAAAGTAAAAACAAACACACATTCACACACACACACACACACACACACACACACACACACACACACGCACGCACACACACACACACACACACACACACACACATGATACTTCAGTCAAGTGGTTTCCATCTAACATCAAATTCTGTGTTTCTTTGTTTCTGTAATCCACTAGTGTTCTGGTGTCTGGTTATGCAAAAGTTAGATTATTTTCATTTTGTCATGAGATAATCATGCACACAAAGCATCCATATATTATTAGTCTCCATCACTGTGTATTTTCCTTTAGAAAGGGCACCGTGTGACTTACCTTTAATGCAACCAGTCCATTCTGGATAGATTTTTAGTTACAAAACTCATGCTTTGGTCACTTTGGTATACACGTCAGTTTTAAACAACATCTGTAAAGCTTAATCTTTCATTCACATTAAGAAATTTCAAGTCACTGATTTTGAAGGCTGCACATAATTGCATAATCATCCTCTTTTCTCAACACTTCCTTATCAGCTTGCCTTTTACCAGATTTACCATTACCCTGTCAGGTTCTATCACGATCTCTGATCTTCTCTGAAGTTCCTTCAGAGTCTCTTCTTCCCATTTAGCCCTTATCTCTTCTTGAAATCACCAGCCAATTTAATTTTAAATTCAGTTCACAAACTTTCAAACCAGACCCCTAAAGAAAAGAATATATGAACACCTTTATCAGCCAAGCAAGGGGAACTTAAATAATGCATTATATAAACACTCATTGTCTTGCCCTCCCTTTAACAAATTTAATTTCAGTATATTAGAAAGAGTTAGAGGGAATCCCAGGGGTAGAGGCTTGAGGTCTAAATCAGAAGTAGCAGAAATAAAATGGCAACTGAGGTTACAAGTGTATCACATCCCAGGTATAAGTGAGAATACAGCCATTGTTAACTGACAGTTCAAATTTTATATATGAATTGGTGGTTTTTAAATAACAACATTCCCACAACTTTTTTGTATTTTATATATGGAGTGTATTGATTTAGGCTCTGTAACCTTAAAGCACTTAATGATGTCATTAATAATGTTAACTGAATTTTGTTTTTTATTATATAAAAAGGTTACAGATTGTAAGAAATGGTGAATTCTAATGAAGTCCTAACATCAACAAGACAAAAGTGCTTAATTCTGTGGTTATTTTTAGTAAAGTATTGTGATACTGCAACTGGTATTTTTTGTTGTTTTAAGTAGTTTTTAAATATTGCTATTATCACTGTTTCCTAAACTTTCAAATCACTTTTCTTACCTATTTCTTCCCAGCTTCCCTCAGTTGCAGCTTCTGCCTAAAGAATCAGTCCTAAAATCTGTTGATCCTCAATCAGTCTACATAACTGACAATCCATTTCCCTATATCCTTTGTTTGTCAACTGATTATAAATTAGCAGTCACTATCCATATGGAATAACATACTTATCCATTCTCAGGAAAGAAGGAATTGTAGTCTGACATAAAGACCTTTATGTATGTATGCATTTATTTATTTAATTAACATTTATTTACTGGGAAACCCAACTTGGAACAAGCCAAATTTCAGTAGAGGCCTGGGGAGAAATGCTACAGAATTGCCTCTAAACATCTTGCAGTTTGTTACACTTGGCAGTGTGAATCTCGAAACTGAGAACAAAAAATGAGTGCAAGTCGCTAAAAGTTAGTATGGATTTCCTGTTTATCACACCTAAATTCATCAAAGTTAGCATATGAAACTTTGGTGGTGCAGTTTTACACAGAGGAGTTAAAATACAAACTGCTAACAAGATTCATTCCATAGTTCTAAGTTTGACTCACTAATAGTCTGTCACATAAGAACACATTCCCCGGGATTCATGAAGCTTGCGCCAGGCGCAGGCGTAGCATTGGTGTTTTAATGCCAAATATGGCCGCCGACCAATCCAGGTACGAGCTGTTTCCACGTGCACTACCAGCATACGCCAGAGCTGCGCAGCTCAAAGCGCTTGTATGCTAATTACCCCATGTACAGCAGTGTAGCATGCAAATGAAGGTATATAGTGATTCATGAAGTGGTGCAGGCATAGCGTAAGCATGCAGAAATGTAAACCAAAAAATGGTTTACATTTTTTCAAACAGAACATCGGAGCCATGAAAGTGGACCAAACTTACGTATTACAATATTAACATATGCCAATGGCTAAATATACAGCCAATGGCATAAAAAAACATGCACAACACATAAAAAATAACATTTAATGTCATGGCCACACTAACGCAAAGTACAACCACAGTGCATGGGTGCTCAAATGGGAACACAAGGAAAATATATTTAGATGTCATAAAACTGCAATGTAACAGAAATCATGATTTCGCCATAATAGTCAATGGTATGCATGCTACACCACAACCAAGGTGCAAAGGTTGCTAAGGGTCTGTGACAGTGTTCCACTCAGTAATTAGGAATTAGTCGTTGGTGCCATGCAAATGAGTCAAGTAATACTGAATCACAAATGTCCCGCCGGTGTAAGGATGTACCACACAGTGCAGCGGTACAACACAGAGGAGTGGCATGGGGGTAAACATGACATCATGAGAGGTCTGTGCTGCTGTAGCTGTAAGCACATTGGAGCATGGATTATCCGGGTTGCCTGTTGCTAAGCAAAGCCGCAGGATAGGGGTGTGTACCTAGCCATAGCTATGCTTAGCTGAGAGCACACAAGGTGACCAAAAGTGCATGTGAACGTGGATGAAAACGCGCGCAAAAGCTGGAAACCGGGCGTGGATGGCGCGCAACTTAGCTGAAACAGGAAGGTTACGGGAAGACAATAAGGAAATGCTACAGCATGGTAATATGAGTATAAATGAGTAATTAACATCTAGGAACTCACAGTGGGCCATTGACAACAGCTAACAAGGCTGCCAGCAGCTACCTGCAGAATAGGAAAGGGGAGTTGCCGTACTGCTACGAAAAGACAACTATCACATCAGAACAAAGCAAACCTGCAGTAGATCAGCTACATAACACATTTCGCAAAACATTCCTGGTTTGGGAAATTACAAAACATGAAAGCAGGCAGCTGGATGTGTGCCTGACAATGGGAGAGGAATCGGGTTGAAAAGTGAAGTAAAGGGCAATAGATGAATCATGGCAGCCAAGTGTAATTCAACACCACAGGCATCACAATAGCAGTACCTGCTGTGAAACCCACAAGTAAGATACCCTGCAGCTGGAATTGCACATACACACCCAATGACATCAGCAACTTCCAAAGCACAATAGTATAAAGTGTGAAAGCACTGCACACACACTTGTGTATTCCCAAACACTCTGCACCATCGGTGTAAACAGATGGGGAACTTTTAAAATGTACATGGTAGGGGCTGCCATAGCTTTGATTCATCAGTATGTGTTGGAGACTGAAGGTGGTGTGGAGGATGAGGCTGACAACCACCTCAGGAACCGGAGGAGGAGAAGAGTGTTCAGACCAAGGGTAACCTGCCAGGGGTTAAATGATCTGGAGATAGTAGAGCATTACAGGGTGGACAGGGACACCATACATCAAATCGTTGTGCTGTGCTGACCACGTCTCATAGCCAGGAATAACAGAGGGGAACCCATCCCAGTGGACACGAAGTTATGTGTAAGCTTGAGAGTACTAGCCACAGGTACATTTCAAATGCCAACTGGGGATATCATGGGGATCTCACAGGCATCAGCATCCAGGGTACTCCACCAGTTCCTGGATGCCATGTTACCATATGCCAATGAGCATATATACTTCCCCCGAATGCAGGAGGAGTTGGCCAGCAATATGCGCCTCTTCCACCGTGTGGCAGACTACCCAGAGGTACTGGGTGCAATAGACTGCATGCACATACACATCAAGTCACCACCCGGTGAGCATGGTAGGCACTACATAAACTGCAAGGGATACCACTCCATCAACTGCCAGGTCATGTGCAATGCCCAGGGCATTATCATGGATGTGTGTGCCGGCAGCCCTGGAAGCTACCACGACTCCCACATCTGGCATACCTCACAGCTGTACCAGGTATTTGCCAGGGGGGACATCCCATATGGCCACCTTGTGGGGAATGCTGGCTATGCACTGGAACCATAGATGATGACTCCCATCAGAAATGCACAAACACCCATGCAAGAACACCATAATGAGGCACATGCACAAACCAGAATCATCACAGAGCGTGTGTTTGGGATGCCAAAATCACGGTTCCGTTGCTTGGACATATCTGGTGAAGCCTTGCAGTACTCTCCAGGCATGTGTGGCCACATCTTCATAGTATGTGCCATGCTACATAATATGATCCTGAGGCAACAGCTGCAGCAGGGACATAATGGTGAAGGCCCTCACAGCCCACCACAATTGCCAAGGGCACCACAGTCACAAAGGGGTTCGGACCATGAACACCCTGTGCCAGACCCAGTAGGCAGACGGAGGCATGCCCAGTATGCCCATGCCTTGGCAAAGAGGCAACGTATAGCACATACACTGACAGTGTAGGCCCCTATGGACTGACATACTTCTCCATCTGCACACACAGTAAACATGGATGGCACACACACACAACCACCTGTAAATTGTCATGTATCGGTGGTCTACTGTGTGCATCCTACATAGGCAGCCCTCAACTATTGCACACACAACTGCTATTGGCACAAGGTAAGTCAATACCTGAACAGTAAATTAAGCTATCAGCATGTGTTGATACTGTATGTATAGGTTCCTAGGTACATCGGTAGGTACATGCCTAACTGTCAGAGGCCATTCATAAGCCTAGCCAAAATGTGTCTGCTGTCACCACCCCATTAGTTAACTAACTCTCCCTCTGTGGAGCAGAGCCAATTGCGGGATCCCTGGGGTGTAACCACTGTTTCCCAACCACTCTGCAAGGATTCCCTGGTGTGTTATTGAGGGGCTCCATATAATGTAATCAGGGACATAGTTACAAAGCATGGGGAGTACCCATGACAGGTATCTGTCACCCCAGCATCCTTCAGTTATGGTTGTGGCAAGGTATAGCTCATTACAGTGTGTGGCTCACTGTGACATGGATTCCCATAGCTGGAGTATATCCATTAAGCCTCACTTGGACATACCGTTAACAGGTATCATCCATATGTACACCAACTGAGTTACACATTTGTTTGCAGTATTGAGGAACAGCCTTAGTATACTCTACATAAACCATAACACTTGTACATCTCCCAGATGCCTCAGTGGTAAAGCCAGTGACTGTGTCGTTCATGGTCCCGGTTCCACGACCTGCAAGGGCTGTTACGTAATTCTGATGTCCCGAATAAGGGATGTTGGATGCAGGTCATTAAAGCACGTTTAAGCACATGTTAGCGGGTTTTTGCACTGGTAAGTGCCGGTAAGCAGCGTTTAAACATGACTACATGGATATGCGCAACACAGGTCTAACCTTTGCTGAATATCATGCAGATCACAGGCAAAGCTGCTCAGAACTGCTGAAATGTGCGTTATTCACCCTTGTACTAATAGTGCCTGCTCTGAGAGGTAAAACAACCACTGCCAGGAGTAGAACATGCAACCATGTACACAATCTTCACAATAACCTACCACTAAGCTACCTGAGATGTACCAACGGCAGTTGTATATTGTGACAGGTTAAAACACAAAAGGGCGGACTTCGGGAAATAGTATAAACCGCCATGTACCCAATGAAAGGTGTATTCTCTCTCTCTCTCTATATATCTATATCTATATATCTATATATATATATATATATATATATATATATATCTATATATATATATATATATATATATATATATATATATATATAATATAGAGAGAGAAAGGGTGATAGAGAGATATATGTCGATATATATGGATATACATATATATGCAAATATATAGCTAGGTTATCAACATTTACACAACCATGGAGGTACATATAAATAGGATAACTACCAAATACTGAATGCTTTACATACCGACACGTGTAATCACGAGGCCTAAAGACCGAAAGACCACAGTACTGAAACTCCAGAACCGTGAGTACTACTATCACAATGTTAAGGGACATTTAGTTAGTGCTTCTGGTGCTGCGGCTCAGGTAGGTACTGTGTGTAGGTGTGTTTCTGATTGCTGTAGTGTGTGTAAGTGTGTGTTCTGAGTGTGGTGTGTGCTTCCGGGGGACTGTAATGTGTGTGTGTGGGTTTGCTTCGTGTGTCTGTTTGTGCTATCTCAGAGGTAGATTATTAAAGTAGGTGTGGTGTGTGGTTCGCAGTCACCCACATGGGGGGTGTATGGGGGCATGGCCACCTGCTCATACGTAGTGTAGGATGGTTTGTTTGGATGTGATGGGTAGCAGTGTGTCTGTGTGTGCGTGTGTGTGTTCTGTGTTTGTGATACTTTTGGGAGTTTGACTGTCGTGAGTTTGAGTGTTCGGTATTGTGGGGTTTGAGAGTCTGGGAATGGTAATGTCATCGTTGGAAGTGTGTGCGTTCCTGAATCCATGGGTGTGCCTTATACAGCGGTTGAATTCTTCAAATATGTGTGTAACATGGACCACAGCAATCACACATTCCACCACGACTGAACGTTATGAACAAAGGATATGGAGAGTATATGCCTATACACTATTACAAATATGTGCTATGGACATGAGACAAAGATAGGGTTACCACCTGTCCCACCTTGCGAGGGACAGTCCCTCTATGTGCGGTAGTGTCCTAACCAAAATGAGTACAAATACTAATGTCCTACAATCTTGAGACATTTTGCATGTTCCATATTTAATGTAATTGCTGCATAAAGTAGTCATGTCTGTATCTAAAATACCTACATGTAACAAGAAACAGGATAAGCAAGTAAACCACTACAAAGATAAACTTTTATATAGGCATATATGTAAAGTTCTATACTTTGTACTGACCGTGGGTTTGTGTCGGCCTCTAAAATCCGATGTGTGTCCTGCAAATGTCCCACTATGGCCATTTGAATAGGTGGCAACACTAGCCAAAGAGATTCAGTCACCAACACAACTCCAGTGAGTGCAAATATCTGTGAAAGAAATACACAAGACAGCTTTCATGTAGCAACATTTCATTACATACCGATGTATTTCCGAAGGGATTGAAGGACCAACATCACCTGCATGCTATACAGGAACCAATTAACAATGGCTTAATGAATCAGCCTGCAATTACCATAGTATTAGTCCACTAAAGAATAGGTCTTCAAATATGGAAGGAACCCTCACACACATATCGAATATGTATAAATGCAGTTCCTACACACCCACATCTGCTATGTACACCCACCTACATCTCCCCCACACCTGAAACAATTGCAATACGTACTGTAATAACATCACAAACATCCACTCACTCTATGACATCTGCAGAAGCCTTAACATTCCTTGTCAGAGACACACTAAAATGGCCCTATGTGAAATAGTTGCTGTTGTACAATGGAACAGCCGCCGATGTTACAGGGTTTGGTTGCAATAATCCCGTATCAGATGGCTGTGTGTACACCAGGAAGTCTTACCAATTACTGATTAACAGCACAGTATGATACACATGCACAGTATACCAAAGATGTTAGGTGAGCGCAGTTCAAAACACCTAACGTTCTATGCATAGCCACACAGCCCTGAGCTGCCCAAACATCCTTGCCAGACCTAAACATTTGCAAATGTATCAGGTGCAAACCCTGCAGAAGTAGCAATGTTCAGAAATATAACAACTAGACTCACATGTAGAACTACATCGTCTAGCCGTTACACACAATCCACGGGAGCCATGAAGGTAATATAGCTCTGTGTGTCTCCATATAGCTGTTACAATTCATCACAAACAACACATCCAGGTCGTCTTCCTCGAAGGTAGGGCAAAGGGACAACGCCCAAGTGGAGTATTCAGTTATACACCACTGTTGCCATGTCATTGACTAATGGAGTAGCTTCACAGCTGATGTGCATGTAATCATCTACTCTGGAACACCAATTGGTGATAGGATACCACATGTTACTGATATCTAAGTATAAAAGGATGGCTTGTCATACATTCAAACCGCCTGTTTATACCAGCAAAACTTTACAACGAGGATTGCAACACAAACTGAATAGGATTTAAATTACCACCAATGACAACTCGGGTTACTAATAAGGTATGTAGAACACTCAGTATGTCAGTGTATGTAGTAACTGTTCTGTAATAATTAAAGTGTACGCAATGCATATAGTGGGAAAAGGCATTATGTAGTGATGTATTGTTGAGCATAGTAATGCTCATAGAAATCATGTGTACTGCTGTAGGCCACAAGGTAAACACCTCATATACCACAAGGGATGCTATATAAGGACTTTGAACACAACAATTCCACTCCAGCCACTGTCAGTGGCAGGGTTGGTCCATCAAGTATGTGCCATAACAGGGGATAGTATATGTTGATATACTATAACAGTAGGCATATGTATGGGTGTATAACTGAGAATAACATGTCTAAGTTGGTCCTGCTGTGCAATTATGATTTGCATTGAGGGATATTGTGCCAAAAATATGTAATGTACAGTATTGTAGGTAGATATGTCTAACATTTTACATAGCATTACTGCTATGTTATGCAAACATCAGGTATGTCTACTGACATGTACAATACACAATAACAGGATACATATGACTTGTAGTCACCAGACAGTGTATCAGCATGATAGCTAATTGAAATGGAAGAGCTAGTTAATTATCCATGCACAAAGGACATGTAATAGGTTCATAGGTTCATAGGTAGGTACTATGCTGTCTGGCCAAGGCCATTCATAAACCTAGCTACAGTGTTTTTGCTTGCGCCACCTCTGTAGGTTAATATCCTGTGCCTGTAAATAGCAAAGCCATTAGTTTCCTGCACCTCTGTACAGCATAGCCACTGCAGTGATCCTTGGTGTACATGTCTGTCTCCCATCCATCCATTGAGGTATCTCTTGAAGAGTGCTAGTGAGGGTCCCTGCCTGATGTACATAGGAATCATGTTCCAAAGCATGGGGAGTGTCCGGGTCAGGAATGTATTCCTCCAGCACGTCCTAGTCATCGTTGCTTTTAGGTACATATTCCAGAGCATGTGGCTTTCAGGGGCTTTTACTTATGTGGAGCATATCCATCAATACTGTTTTGGACATGGGCCTTGTATGTCCAGCAAAGATCACCTCTGAGTACGCGGTATCCAAGCGAGTACAGTTGGAGTTTCTGTAGTTGGGCTGCATACGTCATCCTTCAGCGGTCAGTGTTCCTCTTGGTGTGGTAATGTTGTGATGTTTCAAGCCGTTATTGTTATCTCGTAAGGTACATCCCAAATGGGGTGTTATACCCTTTAATGTGTTTCATAAGTCATGAGTAGAGAGGCACAATGGCTGCCTTTGTTCTGGCTACAAACCCATTAGAGATTAGGGGGGCCACATAGAAGGATATCCACACCATCTTGCCAATATTGTTATCAAAGGAGTGAATGCTATCTACTTGGGTTCTAAGATCCCTTACTATGTCTTATGTATGTAGGGGACTACCACCTATGTGATAGTCCACGGGTGATTGGTGTAATCCAAAGGGGATGTCTATGCACCTTGTGGCATGCAGCTTGAGGCCATGTTATTGACACCAGGTATCCGTCCCAATGACGGCCTTATGGAGAGTGTCTGTATCAGCTGGGGAATCAATCATGGTTCCTAGTTTGCAGTCGTCTGCAAAACTTTTCGGCCTAAGTCCTCCTGTGCTAGCCTGTACCTCAGAGAAGCATATACCAAACATGAGGGGCCCTTTGACCGAGCCCTGGGGGATGCCAATTTTAACTGATTTGCAGTAGGAAAGTTCAGCAAAAAAAGAACACTGTCAGGGTAAGGTATCACCTCCCAAAAAAAAGCACAAATCCAAAATCAGAAGAGGATGATACTCCACAACAAATGAAGCAAAACCAGATGAATGAAAAGACAAGTCCTTTATTCGAATAAGTAAGCGCTTTCACGTTGCTTGGAACACTTCATCAGACTTCAACAAACCATAAAATTTAAATCAACTTATATATAAGTAAAACACCAATGAAAAACACATTAGCAAGTCACATGTAAGTTACAAAAATACATCATTTCCTTTCCATAAAAATTATATAAATATATCATAAAGATCTCATGTTAATAAATGAATAGTAGAAGTAAAATATTAAAACATATTAAAACACATATTGCATAGTGAGACTTATGTTTAATGTTTCAAAGGTTTATCTAATAAAAATGGTCTCAATGAAAATTTATCATTGAGACCATGGCCTTTATTCGCAGATAGCTTAATAATCCATTTTGCCTCAGCTTTTTCTGTCTTATTGCCAATATTACCAAGTCTTTCAGTCTCTGTCAACTGTCCTATTACTAAAAATCTAAAGGCATGTGTGGTGTCATTTTGTAGTACATGCTTGGCTAGGGCATTCCCTTCATTCTCTCTATGTATAGCATACAAATGCTCTCGTATCCTTTCTCTTAAGGTTCTATTAGTCTTTCCTATATAGAAACAATAACATTTTATGCAGGATGCTAAATAAATCACATTTCTTGACTTACAATCAGCGTATTCATTAAACTCATATTTAACACCAGTATCCGGATGTATAAAAACATTAGATTTCATTATATATATACACTGGTTGCAAGAGCGACACGCAAATGTACCCTTTGTCTCAGAGGAGATCTTATTTTTAGGCACTCTCTCATAACAAAGCATACGTTTTAAAGATTTAGTATTCTTATAGCTAAAGGATGGTTTTTCACCCACTAAATCTTTTATACCATCATCTAACTGTAAAATGTTCCAATGTCTCTTAATAATGTTGACAATAGAAGTATTATTATTAGTAAAGGGTATCACTAGTCTCCTCTTATCATTATTCCTCACTATAGGTCTCTCATCTATGCTGCCTTGTTTTTTAATAAAAGGACGTCTTAGATGTGTACGTTCAAATGTGTCCAATGAACGCATATCTCTATTGCAATAGCCTCTATGCCTAAAATCACTTTCTATAGGTTTTAATGCATCAGTGAAAACCAAATCATCACTAGTTATATTAGAAAAACGTTTCACTTGATTACTCACAATATTTCTGTGTATATGGGGGGGGTGCATGCTACTTCTGTGAAGAATAGCATTCTTCCTACATACCTTCCTAAATACTTCTGTTTCTAGAGTATTGTCTTTTTTCCTCAATGTCACATCTAAAAAATCAATTGTATTTTGTGAATACATTTCAGTCAACCTAAGAAATGTGGTAGTTCCATTGATATATAGAACAAACTCTTTTAGGAGCTCTAGTTTGCCTCCCCAAATTAAAAAAAGATCATCAACAAAACGTTTGTAATATCTTATAGAAGTGGAGTAAGCCAAATGTTCTAAAACATACGTATTCTCCCAGTATGCTAACACAAGGTTAGCATAAGAGTTTGCACAAGATGTGCCCATAGCTACTCCTTTAATTTGAAGGAAGTATTCATTGTTAAAGGTAAAAACATTGTGACAAAGAACCATTTCTAACAGCATTGTGAGTTTAATAACTTGATTGTTGCTAAGTCCTTTGTTTAACAAATATAACCTTAAGAAATCTATCCCTACATCATTGGGTATGCAGGTGAATAGAGAAACAACGTCTAGTGTTACCATATAATCTGTAGTTTCTAGAATATTATTCTCATTGAAAGGTGCTAGTGTTTCTAAGAACTGTTTCGTATCACGTAATATAGATCTAGTAGATTCCACGACTGGTCTCAAGTTTTTTTCTAGAAAAATAGATATTGTCTCAGTTAACCAGCCTCTGCCAGATACTATTGGTCTAAGCGGAGGATTATGTGTGGTCTTGTGTACCTTAGGTAAACCTCTAATTACTGGTATCACAGGTTTCTCTATCAAAAAATATTTGTAAAGTTCTTCATCAATAATCCCACACATCAACATGCCATATAAATCTGCATGTACTGTTTTTATTAACTTATCTAGATCTGACATGCTCAGTCTCTTATAAGTAGTAGTATCTGAGAGCATTTCTAACATAGTATCATGGTAGTAGCCGGTATCTAGAAGTACTGTAGCTCCCCCTTTATCAGCTTGTCGAATGACTATACTAGTATTGTAAACAATAAATAGTGTGGCTTTCCAATATAAACCAAACTAAGACAACCAAAAAAGCCGTTGAGTAGAATGCAGTACTAATTCCAATTCAACACGAAAATGACACCATCCACGTAAACGCTCTCTTGAATTCGTTTTCAAACTTGATAGTCTCTTCAGTGTTTAAAATATCAATGGGAACCGGGGTACTACCTAATAATGTCTCCCCCTCCCCCTTCTCCCCCCCCTCATCTGAAAATTTCTTTCTCTATTATAAGGTCTAAAATGTTCTTGATTACTTACTTCCAGTGGTGGAAATTCTGTATCATAATCATGCTCTACATTCCTTATTTCTCCATTCTCATATTTATTAAACTTTTTATTATTATTGTTATTATTCCTAAAATTTCCTTTCATATTAAAAATTGTAGGTTTTGGATAACTGTTATTACTTGCATATTCCTTTATGTCCCTATTTAACTTTCCCATTTTACGTTTTATAATATCTTCACATTTCAAATCTATTTCATTTCTCATTTTAAAATATCTCTCTCTTTCTTGTTTAATACCAAAAATAAGGTCTTGTTTAATATTCATGTCCAGTTCATTAATTTCTTGTTCAATAAAACTTAATTTCTTTTCATTTTCCTCTATAATTAGCTGGACAATCTCTAAACCACATCTATTGAAAGCTTTAACCAAACTTTCATGAAACACAGACTCTACTTGCACATTATTTGGGTATTTGTATACCCTGAGTCCCTTAGGGACTATTTCTTTAACTAAACATTCATTTAGATATGCATTTTCTATCCTTAGCATTCTAAATTTCAACATCAATTCATATAACTTGTCAAGCTTTTCAATATATGTATTACCATTGTGCATTAATACATTTTCAGTGTCATTTTCAATGTTAAACAAATAGTCCTTCTTTAACTACTCATTAGTGGTTTTAGGGTTCGAATTAACAGTACCTTTAGTTTCTTGCCTTATTTTGGGTCTAGCCCCTTTGTCCATTGCAACATTATAATTGTATTCCTGTGCTTCTCCTTCAACATCAAGGATTCTCGGTGTTCTCATGGGGTTAAAAACAGTTGTCTCCATCTCTCCAGGGTCGCCGGCTTCTGTAATGTCACCTATAAGCTCCCTCTTCCGCTTAACGGCTTGCCCGTTAGTCCCTTCATGAAATAAAACATCCGAGTGCACTGCTCCCCGTCCTGGAAGCAAACTATGGCAAAGGGGCGTAAGCAGGTCAATCAGTTCGGTTAACTGACCTATAAGCTTACGAGCTTGCCCCATCTCTTCCTGTCCTTCCGAACCCATGTAAGTGAAGTTACGTAAAGCAAAACTACTCGCTCACACAGTCACTAATAAACAATAAATAGTGTGGCTTTCCAATATAAACCAAACTAAGACAACCAAAAAAGCCGTTGAGTAGAATGCAGTACTAATTCCAATTCAACACGAAAATGACACCATCCACGTAAACGCTCTCTTGAATTCATTTTCAAACTTGATAGTCTCTTCAGTGTTTAAAATATCAATGGGAACCGGGGTACTACCTAATAATGTCTCCCCCTCCCCCTTCTCCCCCCCCCTTCATCTGAAAATTTCTTTCTCTATTATAAGGTCTAAAATGTTCTTGATTAAACCTCTAATTACTGGTATCACAGGTTTCTCTATCAAAAAATATTTGTAAAGTTCTTCATCAATAATCCCACACATCAACATGTCATATAAATCTGCATGTACTGTTTTTATTAACTTATCTAGATCTGACATGCTCAGTCTCTTATAAGTAGTAGTATCTGAGAGCATTTCTAACATAGTATCATGGTAGTAGCCGGTATCTAGAAGTACTGTAGCTCCCCTTTTATCAGCTTGTCGAATGACTATACTAGTATTGTTCTTTAAATCATGAAGGGCTAACTTCTCTTCCTTGGTGATATTGTAAAAATCAAGTTTTATATTGTCAGATTCAAAAAACTTCAACAAATCATCACTGCAAGCTCTTTCAAAACTTTCCAATAAAGGATGTATAGCAGGCATATAAGTAGAAGTTTTTTTAAAAGACATAACATCAGTATTAAAAACATTGTTGCCAAACTGTAAACCAAGTGCAATATTTCTAACAAAACATTTTATATCAGCAATTAAATCACTTACATCAGTCCCCTGAGAGGGAATGAAGGACAAACCTTTGTTCAAAATATTTCTTTCATAAAAAGAATAAATATAGGCCATGGTCTCAATGATAAATTTTCATTGAGACCATTTTTATTAGATAAACCTTTGAAACATTAAACATAAGTCTCACTATGCAATATGTGTTTTAGTATGTTTTAATATTTTACTTCTACTATTCATTTATTAACATGAGATCTTTATGATATATTTATATAATTTTTATGGAAAGGAAATGATGTATTTTTGTAACTTACATGTGACTTGCTAATGTGTTTTTCATTGGTGTTTTACTTATATATAAGTTGATTTAAATTTTATGGTTTGTTGAAGTCTGATGAAGCGTTCCAAGCAACGTGAAAGCGCTTACTTATTCGAATAAAGGACTTGTCTTTTCATTCATCTGGTTTTGCTTCATTTGTTGTGGAGTATCATCCTCTTCTGATTTTGGATTTGTGATTTACAGTAGGACCTAGGGTATGCTACCCTCACTGTGTGGGTTCTGTCCATGAACCACTTTGCATAACATCTCGTGACATAGGGGTTAATGTGCAGGTGGATGTGTATGTTGATAATACCAGAATGGGGAATGGTGTTGAAAGCTTCTGAGAGGTCAAGGTAGGCTGTGTGGACCTCTTTACCCTCATCTAATGCCTTGGTAACTGTCTCAAAGGAGTCCACCAGTTTTAGGAGGCATGGTCTGGCCCTAAAAAATCCAAACTGGGTGGGATCAAAGGTTTGGAGGCCACCAATGTCTCTGTGAATGAGATCCATGATGATGTGCTCCATAGCCTTGCAGAACAGTCTAGTCAGGTGTATAGGGCAATAGTTCCCCTGGTCTGTTGTGGCGCCACCTTTGTGGAGTGGGATAACTGTTGCTGTGTGCCATTCAGGGGCCACAATGCCTGATGCAAGGCTATTATTGAATATGGTGCCTAAGTGAGGAGCCAGTTTGTTCAGAAGTTCGTGGAAATCACAGCCTGGGATGTTGTACGGTCACATGGATGCTGTATTCCTGGCTTTAGAGAGTGCAGCTTTGAACTGCGTAGTTGTGATCACAGGGATTCTGCATCATTCTTGTATAGATATGGGCCCTTTAGGGTGTGAGAGGGGGTGTAAATTTATCACTGAACCTATCTGCCAGGATGTTGCCAATATCAGTTGGTTCTGTAATGTTCATGCCTTACTGCTGTATGTCAGAGCAGATGTGGGTATCACCATCGAGAGTAGTGACATACCACTAGAATGCTTTGTGTTAGTCCTTGGAATTAGTCATGGTTATGTTTACATAGCTAGCTTTGGAGGATGTGATAAGGGATCTCAGATTCTTATTGAGGCTGACCAGGGAGCTCCTCCACTCATGGGATTGTACTCTAATTTGCAACTGTCTCCTCCTTCTGTTGTACATTATGTCCATGGCAGTGGACCAACAGAGTGGCTTCCTTTTTCTGGAGGGTAGCGTTATGGTTCTGTTTGGGATAGCATGATCCATGCAGTCGTGTAAGTGTTAATTAAGTGCAGTTGTGTATGATTCAGTGGTTGTAACTGTATTGTCCATCTGCATGGGTGTCATGACATTTACTACTGCTTTCAAAAGAAGCCTGAAGTTGGCTTTGTAGAAATATTGTACTGTGGTTTCCGTAAAGGGTGTGGTCCCGGGATGTGGATAACAAGGGTGATTAGCATACATTCGGATCTGACCAATGAGGAGATAACCCCAGGTGTGGAACACCAGTCACACATGTTGGTAATGACCAGGTCTAGGATATTGTTGCCCCTGATGGTGGTGTGGATAGGTTGATCCAGGCAATTGGAGTTTATGAATCCCAGAAAGCGTTGGCCTAATCTGTCGGTACATGAGTAGGTATCCCAGTTAATGGTGGGGTAGTGTCAGTCGCACATTAGTAGTGTGTCTGGTTGAACCCTAATTTCCAGTACACCAAGAAGTATGGGGTATGGTGGGGGATCTGTAGCAAGTTACAATTTGTAAAGCAGTTATGGCCAGAGTTAGTTGCACTTGGATAACCTCTGATGCATTGTGCTAAGCAACTAGCCTAGAGGTGTGGATATCCTTAGGAAATATGGACACACCTCCACCATGGGTGTTCCGGTCCTGGTTACATGACTGAAAGGTGTGGTATGAGTAATAGCCTGGTAGTGCAGGGGTGCTCTCAGGAGCCTAGAAGCAGGTCCCAGTCACTGCACAGATATCGAAGTGGTCAATTACAAGGAGTGCCTTGGGTGAGTGCATTTGAGATTAGGACGTCAAGCATTGAGTAGCATTACCCTCAGGTTTTGCTTGCCTGTTCCTGTCATGGTGATAAATATGTTATGTGAACGGTGCCTAAAACAGGCACTATAGGAGCAAGCAAGAGCCTTAGCCATTATCCGGAATCCCAGGGCCGACAGGTGCAGGCCATTTGTGCCAAAGCATCATGTTCTGTCGACCATGTCATTCAAAGCAGACAGATACTGGTTACCCTTGGAGTGACACCAGAAGCATAGCCAATTGTTGAAGTAAATCATTTTGTCCTTGTACTGCATTATCAGTCTGGATGATGGCAGAATGCTACTCAGGGCTAGGGCAATACCTGCCTGGGCTACAAGATCGGAGAGCTATTCCATGTCTCTTTACATGTAGTCCAGGAAGGTACATCTCAGGGCATTCACACTAACATGGACAATGACACAGTCATATTGTACTTGTTGAGGAGTGACCTGAGTGCATAGGTTATGTTGCGGATCCTGTTACATGACAGGCAGCTGACAGTAACTATCTCCTTATGTAGCCTGGTGAGTGGGACATCAGTGTGACCGCCTATAGAGTCACTTATGACTAGTGTGTTGGGTACATTATTTTGCCCTATTGGCTGTGGTTGATGGGCACACTGATTCTGTGGGCTGTAAGTCATTGGTGTTGTGTTGGGGCATGGGGGCTGCCTGCATTTCTGCTTTGGAGTTCTCTGTTGTCTAGACAGAGTAGTATTGAGAGGCTCCGCAAATGTTTTTGTGTTACTATGTGTGGCCTGTGGTGGTGGAGATTTAGTGAAACTATGTGATGAGTGTGGTGTGGTGCAAATGTTTAACTTCCCCACATGATTGTCAAGTTCAGTCTGGGTTGGAGAGAGCTTTACCTCCAGCATGGCTAGATATGTGCATCTCCCACAGGTTGTAGTGTAGGATGTTAGGAGGGGAGTATTGACCGTGTACACGAGACAATTTCTATATTGCCTCAAGATGCCCATATTCATCATATAGACAGGTAAGAACACTGGGAATTGACACTTGGACATGCCTGAATATATAACTATTTCCAACTAGATAAGTGAGGAAAGTGTGTACAAGAGCGGTTTTACTCTAAGAAAGTGGGAAGTGTAAGTACAAACAGTGTTTACCTGTAGGTAATGAGGAGGATCGAGTGCTATAGTAATTAGTAGCTCATGTAATGCTTACATGTTCTAAACAAGTGCTGAGCATGAATAAGTAATACAGATAGGGTGTTGGATAACATAAACACACTACCCCCCCAACAGGTACACAATCATATATCCATGTACACTACAGAGCCCCTGTAACCATAACTGTGATGGTACAAGGTGCACGCAGGCTGCATGGGACCTGTCCACATCGCTCGTTGTATCCTACACATGACAAAACAGTTTGCTCTATACATACACATCATGTAAAACATAGCTTCATGTCAGTCTGTGAAAACACTGAATGGTGCACACCAACAGTTATCACAATCCACAAATTGGAGACACCACTCATAATGGGAGGCACTTCACTACTACCCTGATGAGTCTGGTTTGAAAGGCCATGAACCTTAATCAACGTATATATTGTCAGCAGTACAGATGTAGATGACAGTAAGGATGATTTCACACTGCATATCATACCTGTCTCAGGTCATAGGATATCATCACCCATACTGTGTTCCACCTACACTCAGTA
Source organism: Protopterus annectens (assembly GCF_019279795.1). NCBI lineage: Eukaryota > Metazoa > Chordata > Ceratodontiformes > Protopteridae > Protopterus > Protopterus annectens. The sequence goes on from NC_056732.1 coordinate 940,197,520, forward strand.
TACTAGATGTACATGCGTATGTCACAGGAGTCTTCTGCCAGTGGACTGTTGACAGAACCAACACTACAGAAGGTGTCTGATTAATATGTGCATATCACACCAGTGCCAGCTACAGTAGGACAGGGTTAATTTGTTGTACTCCCCCTCATTGTAGACCATACCACACAGACAAACGGGAGATATCTGCCTATGTAAGTATGTGAATGGCTATGACCTAGGAGCAATAGCTGACTCTGTGTTGTGGACAACATACAGAAGGGGCTTTGTGGGTGAGGTGTGTGACATATGTGCACAATCTGACAGCTGCATATTGCATTGTCACCACTAGGTTAATAACCCTGTACCCATGAACTACCACCTAGGCACCGGTCAACATAATGGACACTGTGTGTAAGGGATGCTGCTGTGCAGTTTTCCTCCCTGAGATAGTAATGTCACCAAGCCTTTTAGGTAGTCATAAGTGGCAACCCTAGTCATGACAGGGTGCCATCCATGAATATAGAGATCATTGTTCAGCCATACACATCACTCAAGTGACTTATATTGGATCACATATCACCTTTAAGGTGTATTGGCCATGTTTGGATGGCCAACGCCAGCCTTCACAATCCTCATCTGCAGTATGTAGCATGATGCCTACCCTGCATAAAGCCATGTCCAACACTGTGATGTTGGACATGCTACACGTACATATCCTGATCTCAAATACATACGTCATGGACATCCACCTTCCTAGTACAAGGATCGCCACATGCTGGACAGATCCTTGTGCCATACACGTTATATATTCCTGCCATACTATGCATCCCTGTCCAACAAAGCTGCACATTTCACCTCTGTCAGACATGGTGTGATGACCACACGGTAGATGTATCATTAACCGTGTGGATCAGTTATGTGGCACTGCTTCACCTGGCACCGGAAACACGGCTGTTGGCTACAGCTAGGTAACCTTACATCCTAGGCTTATACATGGCCCAGGGCATACAGACTACTAGATGACCGTACATGCTATAGTTGATAACTATCCCTGCAAATACCATCAGGCTAGTCAGTGTCCCATGTGTATCACATGTGCAACACAGGCGATACATGGCAGGATGCTGAACTGCTGTACAGTGCTGTGTAGATGTATATGGCAAAACACATGCATGTCAAATCTTCCATGTGCATGTCTGCAGTGTCACAGGTCATGTCCATTAAGGCAGTGTAAGTGTTTATATGTGACATATACACAACATCAAGGTTGACAGCATTAATGTGGACACATCCAGGCATGTGCTGATAGATAAGAACACCAGTAAAGGCAAACAGACATGCCCACATCAAGACAGCATCCACATGGAGTATGAACAATGTAATCAGGTGACACACATATATATGGTGATAATATCCAATCCCCATTGAGTGTCACATTTGTGTGACACAAACATGTCAGTGGTGTCGGTGTCATGAAGATTTGCAAAGACAACTATTTATACGTAATAAATGTGATACACATGTATGTGCAGTTGTATCTCTGTGCATCTCTGAGATACTGTGATCTGTCTCCATCATTATGTTTTCCAGGTATGCCGCGAGCAAGGCTACCAGCCTATACATGCTTGGAGTATGAGGCCCTCATACCTTACCTCCAAGACAACTATGATGACCTGTTTAGCCATGTGCCACAGGATGCACAGCAGTGGGATGACCTGTGGCAGGAACTTTTCAGGAGGGTTAATGATGTGGGTGGCCATAACAGCACATACCAGCAGGTGCACAGACACTGTACAGACCTAATCAGATGGGCAAAACAGCATGCAAATGCAATCACCAGGGAAGAAGGTGCAACAGGTGGTGGGCCACCAACCCAGCCCCCACTCACACGTACCGAGGAGCAACTGGCCAACCTGGGGACACCGGCAGAACAGCATCCACAAGCCTTAGCTGACATTGTGGAGGTGGGTGTCTCTCAACCACCGAGCCTGGAGTTGCCTGGTAAGTCACTACTGCACATATAACTATTATATCCCATATAGTTGCATGTGTCACTGTACAATATGTAATGTAACATCATATGCAAGGCATGTATACACACATGCCGCATACTATAGTATTCTACTCTGTGTATGACCGCATGTGCATACTCCATAGTATATCCTATTGTACTGGTGAATGTGTTAACATGCACATTGCACCCTGTAGCTGTCATACAGGTGTGGATAATGATCATACTGCTGTGTCACCCCTATATAGGTACCTCTGGCATTCTGCTAAGTCAGCAGCCCATTGCAGGTGAGACAGTTATAAGTATCAGGCATGTTAATGCACAAATCTATTCACCATGTGGCCATTTAACACATGTACACATAATGTATGGTCCTGCAGCAATATACTGGACACATCTGCAATCCATCAGAATGGCTACCCATGTGCAATACTATGTGAAACACTGACATGAAACCTCACAAACTGTCATTGCTAGATGTGTGGACAGCTGTGCATACAACGGTGGAGGTGTTGTTCAATGTAGGAACATGTACTATACATCAGAACTGCACATGTGGGGTACACAAACAGTACTACACAGTGAGCTGGAGTATGGGCAGCCCACAGGATTCACCGGTGTGGATTATGCCCCTGCTATGAGTGCACACATTGTGATGTGCCATCTGACATGTCCATGACATGTAGTGGGCCGGCTGCAACATTGTCTCACTATCCCGTAAAACATACCCCACATACCAAACATACAACCCTTTGTCTGCATAACCCTGTGGACAGTGCTGTATATGACATCTATGGGTGTATGTCATATAGGACAACACAGGCATGTGAGATAGACGGCCATCACAACCATTTGGCCAACACATGTTCACACATGGCCATGGAGGATGGCCAGAGACATGTAGCAAAACACAGTAGATGTGATGCATTTGTGTGTACACCCTGTTGTACATTGGCTCCACATGGTCCAACTATAGCCTTTGTTGAATGGTTATCTTGCAGATGTGGAACACTAGACATCCTATAGGCCTGTGCACAGCTTGTGGAGGTGTAACATCATTTGAACACATAAGATGTGTTGAACATCATGACTGTGTCACAGCATGACAGTAGTCACCTGTACAGCATCCACATACATACACAGGCAACCACATCAGGCCACAGATACAGTACATTTCCCTTGCTGCTGTTGGACATCACTGTCAGCTGTGCACCTCGTGTGCGTGGTACACAAATGTCATGTGGGACATGGTGTATTGACAAGTCTGTCATGTGTGGACATGGTTGCTAGGCAGCTAAAATATGTTTGCAGATGTGCAGGGGTGTCATCCGCATGGCCTTCGGTGACCTGTGTCACACATTCCACATCATGGTTTAGTGTGTATACACATCAGTGATGTGAGTCACAATCCACAGTATATATGTATTGTGTATGCACACAGTCATGGCTATGCACTGTGTCTGTACTTCACACTGTATAGCAATATAGACTCCTCATAATACCCTGCCATGGTTATGCACATCTGCTAAATGTGCATTTTATCTTTAGGGCGGACAAATAACACTGCAATGTGACACCATTACCCCACTATATATGTGACAGGACACCATTGTGTTAAACATGAATGCATGTCAATGCACACGTTAGCATATTACATGTCATACTACATGTTAATGTCAAGGTCATATGCCACACATCAGCCGTGTGTACTGTTAACCTGTGCTGGTCCACATGGCATAACACAGTGATGCATGCTTACTACCATGATTGTGTGAAATGCATGGCTTCTGCTATGACACATCCATGCTGTTGTGTGCAACCCAGGGATGTATGATAACTACCACTATTATTGTTAAAGCTGTATGCCGTCTGTATCACATGCATGTTGCATGCCTTCTGTCATATCACATGCATGTTGTGTGTCTGTGTGTGTCTGTGTGTGTCTGTATTGTAATGTAGAGTCTTTGTATGCCCTCACAGGTGATGTAGGTGTGTTACCCTCCTGCAGTCCATCTGATGTTAGTGTCCCACAGACTCTAGCAGTGATGATGAACATATGCTTGAGGCACAGGCAGGGTTGCCAGGGGCTGAATCTGTGCTATTTGTTGCCATTCCACCTATATCCCCCTCATCCCCGCATACAGATCTCATGCCAACACATACCACATCACCAGTGGCCATAGAGGAAGGACAGTTGGCATGTGGTAGCTTGGAACAGGAAAGTGTGGTGGCTATGGAAGGTGTGTATTCACACCATGGTGTCAGGCAGATGACAGGAGATGGCCCACACAGGCATGTGGCCAGTGCTGCTCGTAGGAGGACCTCTGGCTGACCTGCCCCTGCAGGACAGACCGCAGCAGCTGGTGTCACCAGATGCATGTTTCAGCCTGTAATGGTGGCACAGGCATGTTCTGAATGGCTGAACAGAGAAGGGCAGAGGCTTCAGATGGCTGCTATCCATTCTTTAAACAACATCCAGGCAATGGCAAATGCTCAACAGCAGATTGCTGAGGTTTTGGACAGATGATTGGGTGATATGGTTGGAATCCATGACGGTGGCATGACAATCCGTGAGCGTGAGCTGTCTGTGCTGGAACATCTGGTAGGAGTGAGGCATAGGGCATGTGGAGTAGGCCAGCTATGTCACCTGGTGCAAGGCTACGTGAACGAGCTACCTCACATGGCCGCTTCATAGTGGTGGTAGCAGCAGCAGTGCAGCTGGTGCTGCGCTGATCACACCAGGACACAGCAGGCCACGTGCACATGGCCCTGGACGGTCCCAACAGGGACACAGTTCCAGTGGACATGTTTCATCAGACAGTAGCCAATCTGCACCTCTGCCTGGTAGTGGCCATGCAATCCCTGGCAGGCACAGGTCACGTGGCCGTGGCCGGACATCGTGAGCTGTAAAACCTGGTCTGTACAGTCTGGAGCTGTCAATAATACCCCTGTGTAGGCCAGACACATGGCAGAACTGTGTGCACACATACACGCACACACCAGAAACATCTGTAGGGCACCGCAACACACACATGCATAACAACCACACATGGCCAATTAGATCACAGGCCCTAACCCACACACATGATGTGATCCACTGGTGCAGCCTAGGCCCCTGGCAAACATTATCACCCTGTGCATATGATGATGCCTGTGCCGCATCCCTGTCATCCACACCATCAGTGCAGGGACATGCTCATGTGGTCTGATGCACAGGGTGAACAGAATTGGGAGATAAGTGTAGATTACAATTGTTGTGTACTGTTGACATGCAGCAGACTTACCATGTAGTACAGGTTTAGAATGCATTGTTTTCTGTTCACAGTATGTGTCTTGGTAACAACAGTAACAGCATGTTGGTCATGATGTCCTGCTTCCCTCCTTCAGGCCTAATTGCATGTGCAATTGAGTGTCAGTGTTTGCAGTTAGTTTCCCATGTGTAAATGTGGACTACTCACAGGTATGTGTGGCAATACCAGCATGCTATTCGTAGCCTCAACCTCAGTGTTAGAAACACTGACATTCCAAAGATGTCTGCACATCTACTGATCCAGGAGCATGGGAGCTGTGTACTAAGCTACAGTGGTTAGAGACATGACATCCATACCAGGTGACATCACAGGTACAGTTGCATGGGGCGGGGAGTTTACATAGCATTCTAGTTGATGACAAGGGTAGAGGCCAGTTGATAGCGTGAGGCCTCACTGTGTAGCAGTAATACACATTCACATTACAGGATGCAAACACACAGCTACACACACACACACACACACACACACACACACACACACACACACACACACACACACACACAGGTATTCACACACATTTATTCAGACACACAGTAACACTCCCACACTCACGGGGTCAACGACACTGTAACACACACACACACACACACACACACACACACACACACACACACACACACACACACACACTTGATAGTTTTGAGGTGAGGACCCCTGCCTATGTGGTAATCACCATTACAGTACTGTGCACCTACATGACACGACACAGAGAATACACATGTACAGGTAGTCAGTAATGCCTAAGATCGATGGCATCAACAGGGTAGTAAATCACCTGGAGGGGTTAGGGGTCCTATCTGTTCACTATGGTAACATACATCCTCACTCCATGGACCAGACAGCCATACATACAGACACACACACACACACACACACATACACACACACACACACACACACACACACACACACACACACACACACACACACACACACACACACACACATGCACTGTGGAGTCCACAATTGAAAGCACCTATGTCATGCACATACAGATAGCACACATGTGTGTGATACACACCCCACCCCTGCCTATGTCTTGCTTTCTACAATGCAGTATGTACAGATCTCTACAACAGTGTACAGGAGAGTGAGTAACAATTGGGATGTATTCCCCACCATACGTGACATATACGGACACACAAGCAAACACACATGGCAGTACTGTGAGTCAAACATCTGCTATCTTATGATACATATGACAGACATGCAACAGTATTGCCCGCATTACAATGTGTACTGACGCTAGCTTTGGCAGTTGTGCTGATATATGCACACGGGAGGTCTTAAGTGTTACAGGTGTCAAGTGATTTATATTCAGTGACACCCTGATCGCTGTGTAGGTTGTATGTGTAGGTTGTATGTGTTCCTCTTCAATTAATAGAACCATAGCATAGTGTTTGCACATGTTATTGTAGGACTGCTTGTGACATACCTGTGAGCTGTCCTCAGCAAGCATCCATCTGCAAAGATGCCCCACCACTTAGTTATGTCCACACATCCATCTATACCTGATGTACATCTTACCGTACTGTCAGCATATCACCATATACAGTTGGCAATGATGGGGCTGCATTGCATGTTGTAGTAAGACACACGTCACCTGCAAACATCAGCTACTGCACACACATGGTAGCTGAACGCACCCCACTGCATGTGCATGTGTGTGGACATTAGCACACAGAAATCTACATGATGGAATACATGTCCTATACTGTTGAATGCCTGTGCTGGATGATCTGTACGTGATAACCTCAGATGTATGTATATCTGCCATGGCTTAGTGGTAAAGCACATTGTCTGTGGTGTGCAGGGTCCTGGTTTCGAGCCGTGCAGAGGCCGGTTGTTTTGTTGCTGGGAAGAACAAGGGACATTGAATATGGTGATAGTAAGGCACTTTTAACCAGTTGTGTGCAGGTCTGCGTGACAGTAAGCAGTGTTTATTTTTGTGGAGGCTCAGTATGGGTCATGTCACTATGCATTTAGAAGACAATACTATGCAAACGAGGTGGAAAATAGTGAATCCCGTTTATCCCCAGGGTGTGATGCAGATCCCAAGAGTGTATGTGTATAGATAGCCGGGTGCAGGATTCGAATATAGGTGAAATCATGGGGGGGTGTCAGGCATACTGTACGTGGATTGGAGCCCTGTGTCTCGGGATTGCTCCTAGCTTAGCACTCCTAAGCTAGGGGTGTATCTATACCTCCCTAGTGCAATTGGGAGAGACAACAGCAGTAGGAGAGTAATCAAGGTGAACAAGGTGGACAAACAGGTGATATTTATCAGAATCAGCAGATTACAGGCCCAGCAGACCAGCCCAGCCCAGAACACTATGGTAAAGTGAGCAAGCACCTTCCCCTTGGGTTTTTCCCCACTCTACACCACCGGTGTATGTATACATGTGGGGAAATTTTAACAAACAAACCTACAAAATGAGATGGGCTGCAGCAGGCAACATAGACCAACATGTGCAAGAGACTGAGGGTGGTGAGGATGTGAATGCTGCTGAACAACCCTCAGTGAGGAGACAGAGAAGTCTGTAAAGACCCAGGGTAACCTACCAGGGGCTACATGAGCTGGAGATAGTGGAGCGCTATAGGGTGGACAGTGACCTCCTACAGCAGATTGTTGAGCTGTGCTGGCCACACCTGACACATCAAACAGGCCGAGGGGAACCCATCCCAGTGGATACCAAGGTATGTGTAGGCCTAGGTATATTAGCCACAGGTACCCCCCAAAGCACAATTGGGGATATCATGGGGATCTCACAGGCATCTGCATCCACAGTATTCCACCAATTCCTGGATGCCATGTCACCACATGCCAGTGAGCATGTACATTTTTTCAACACACGTGAGGTGTTGACCAGCAATATGCCTCTCTTCCACCAAATGGCAGACTACCCTGGGGTAGTGGGTGCTATAGCCTGCATGCACGTATGCATCAAAGCACCACCCGGTGAGCAAGGTAGGGCCTACATTAACTGCAGGGGCATCCCCTCCATACTGCCAGGTCGTATGCGATGCCCAGGGCATTATACTGAATGCGTGTGCTGCCTGCCCTGGAAGCTATGACGATTCCGATATATGGCATCTGACACAGCTGTACCACAGCTTTGCCAATATGGACATCCCCTACAATCACCTAGTGGGGGATGCTGGGTACCCACTGAAGCCGTGGCTGATGTCACACATCAGAAATGCACACACACCTGAACAACAATGCCATAATGAGGCACACACACAGTCCAGACATATAATAGAGCATGTGTTTGGAATGCTCAGGTCACAGTTCCGGTGTCTGGACACATCCGGTGGAGCCTTGCATTATTCACCAGCTACATGCACCCAAATTGTTATGGTATGTGCTATGCTACACAATATGATCCTGCGGAAACAGCTGCAGCAGGAACAGCATGGGGCAGGGTCAGACAGCCCCCCACCAATGCCAAGGCATTGGTAGGGTTGCCACCTTATCATATGGCCAGGATGGGATATATTCGGGACACACATCAGATTTTACAGGCCAACACATACCCACGGTCAGTACAATGGATAGTACTTTTGTTTTATGCCTAAATGTAAGCTTATTGTTATAACAGTTTAGCTGCTTCTTCTGTTTTGTTTACTTGCTTATTCTGTTTCTTGTAACATGTAGGTATTTTACATATGGAAATAAGTATTGTATGTGACTATTACATAAGATTTGGGACATAATTATGTCCTACAATCGCAGGAAATTTTACATTTATAATGGTTTTGGTATGGACACAACTGCCCAGAGGGGGACTGTCCCTCACAATGTGGGACAGGTGGTAACCGTGACCATTGGGCTAGGCTTAGCTATTGGCGGCATGCTAACACGATGGGTTTCACTTCCACTTGGTATAACTATCGACACTACAATGGAATACAGGCACAGGGTTTTAAATGTCATTTGTTCGAGGGATGGGGACTCAATATTCAGCTACGTGCATTTGTGTTTGCTTCTTATTTTTGTGTTCGCAAAACTGTCTTGCATGCTTTGCATACGTTTCAGTATCCAAGGACACTGACAGGTGTGATTACTATTAAAGGCAGGCTGTACTATTCAGCATTTTAGGTTGCACGTAAGCAGCCGATATGTCCACGCCTGCGTGCGGCACTTGGACATGCCCCCTGCACTCATGCACGTTTCCTATGCACGTTGATGTGGCAGCAGCGAGCCTTCATTAATATGCATATGACACTACTGCACCATCTCTATGCTGTACAGTCGGCACAAGCCTAATGCCATCCTTGTGCCGAGCTTCATGAATCCCGGGGATTGTTTCTGGGATTCTACTGAAAACTGGCCTCAGTTCAGATGGACAACAAACCAACAAGCAAACCAACTTATTGTGTTAAGTAAATAAATAAATAAAAATAATGAATAACTAAATAAGGGAATTAGAAATGGAAGCTGTTAAAGCTACACTGCAGTTGATTAAAAGCTCCTTAGCCTTCCTACCACTCCTCCTCTGCGTATCCTCCCAAATGCTCCATCATTTCTCTCCCTTCCCGCCATTTACCTGCGCTATTTATCTACCTACCATCCAAGCATCATCGCAGTTTCTTACTTCATTCCTCTTTCATTCTTGTACTCCTAGCTCTTTTTGTAAAGTTTGTACATACTGGTATTTCATATAATTAGACATACAAATTTGAGTTGAAACTCTACATACCATTAATACCACTTTAATTTTATTCACAATAACCTACACACCTGTATCCTGACTGCCTAACTATTGTCTATATCCTGGTCAGTTTTTCACATCTACCTGCATCCAAACTGTTTGCTTGTATTTTCTTTATTTTACTGCATGGTTCCTTCTTTGCTTGGCTTAAATTTCCCTCGGCTGGGCCAGAAAATGGTCCAATAAGATCAGTGTCCTCTCCCGGTCAACATATACAAATACAAGAACAAAATATGAGTTTATATGGAGATGCATACACACACATTTGTATGTATATATGTGTGTGTGCGTGTGTGTGTGTGTGTGTGTGTGTGTGTGTGTGTGTGTGTGTGTGTGTGTGTGTGTGTGTGTGTGTGTGTGTGTATGTATGTGTGTGTGTGTGTGTGTGTGTGTGTGTGTGTTTGTGTTTCTGTGTGTCTATGCATATGTGTATATATAAAGAGATATATGTAAATGCATTTTTTATATATATATATATATATATACATATATGCATAGATATAGATATAAAACTAGATGCGCTTCAGTGTAATAACCATCATTAGTTTAAAGCACACTATTGAGGAGGAATTACTGGAAACTAGAAGTACTTCATAGCAATTAAAATGTACAACAGTTCTGAGTTGACTAAGACAGGTTTGTGAAGTGCTCTCCATGGAAACAGGCATTATTTTTTTCCATTCTGGCGGGTCCATTCTTCTAAATGTCTTTTAAAACAAGTCTTTTCTATCTCTTTGCTACACTCAATTAGGTTCTTTCTCATTGAAGGCCTTTGCTCTCATGAAGACTGTTTCAGGTTGATGTGTGGCAGAAAATTATGTTATGAATGCGTCCACTGGGGGACAATGACCTTTGTGTGCAAATTGCATAATACAGGCCCTAGATTAACGGATGTTTTACAAAAATTGTTTGCCTTTTTATTTTAAGACATTTCACCTTGCCTTCCACTATTGTGTTCTTGTGTGTTTTGTTCTTGCTTAACTCACAAAAAACTCAAACAGCTGAAGAAATCTTATATATTCAATTAAATGGGACACATTGCATTGCTTAAGGTTTTTTGTCAGCAATAAAAGCAATATCTGCATTGTTTTTATTTGTTATGCTGTCTAATATTTGGTCTATATCATCATCTATGTCAGTTGTTTTTCTTTTCTTTTTATGCAACTGTCTACATAGACAGAACACAATATAAGTCAAGGTCTTTTAGATCAGCAAACTACAGTCATGTTTATACTTTGTATGCTAAATGATAAAACATATCCCTCTGCAGAGTGATCATTCTAATTTAGTTGTCATGTTTCAGCTCTGAGTTCTAAACATGAGTTCCTTGTGCTGTATTCTGGGTTGACTAATTAACAACCTGCTCTGAGAGGAATAAATATCCTGCTAACAGGGAATGCAAGATATCAGAGACTCGCATACTTATTGTACTGAAATTGATGGAAATAGTTTTGCTCACAAAATTTTCTATCACAATGATTCCTACAAAAAGCATATCTTCATCCCTGTTTCACTCCACTCTCCTTCAAATTTGCACTGGGCTCAAGAGCTTGAAGTGAAACTTAAAACATACATTTCCAGGAAGAAATAATATTAACCAGAATTATAAACCGTAGAGCAAAAGGCTAGTATGGATAGTCTGTTGTGAAGTGTGCAGCATGTTTTTGTAATAAAATCTAGAATGCTCAGCAAGGTAGCAGTTCAAAAAACCACATTGCACTGTAGAGCATAATACCAAAAAGTGCAGAAAAAGGGGACTGCAAATGAATGTATAATGGCACCCAAATGAAGCAGCACAGACTAATGAGTACCTAATGATATGTGAATTTGAACAGAGAAAAGCAGATTAGGACTTTTCATAGTCATCAGAGCCAGAGCTGTGCAATCACTTGTGTCTGAGTATAAAGGCAAAACCTGCAATGAAATTTGTAAGTGCTGCAGCAGCAAAAAAATGTTTGCAGCAATGGTAACAATTTTACAGCAACATTTAATTAACTGGGGTAGCAATTATCTAGGGGTGTTACACAGAGGTATGCACTCAAAAAAGCAGTCCTAGCAAAGAGTGCTATCACACCATCTGACAGGCCATCAGATACTGGATTCTTTACCATGGACAGGGGCATTAAACTGGCCCTCTTTGACCAGTATAGCCCACAAACAGGAACTGGCGGAATGCACAGACTTCTCATACTAGTGGTTGCTAAGGTATGTGTAGCTCTTACCATACTAGCCACAGTGACCTGTCAGGAACAAAGCTGAAGGCACACTGGGCATCTCACAGTCAACAGCAGGATAACTCCTCCCCAGCACACGCCAAAAATACCTATGAGTGTGTATGTTCAACCAGGTGAAATCCCAAGTCAGCTAAGTAGGCTTGTTTTCATAGGTAAGTACTAGGCTAGTTATATACCTCTCAACTTCTTAGAACAAGGAATCTAAGAAAAGCCACAAATAATGGGGAGACAAAGCCTCAAAAATAGGGGCAATTTTAAATACTTCAATTATAAACTTAGAAAGTTGATAGAATGAATAAAAAACTTGCCAAGCATCCACCAAAGCTGAAAAACATACAGGACTTTTATTACATTAACATAAGATAAGCGCTTTCACACAATGTTGTGGTTCATCAGATCCAGCAATGTGTAACAGTTAAGACTATATATACCCTAACCCTAACTCACTTAACCCACCCCTATCGCTCCCTAACCCTAACTCACTTAACCCACCCTATCAACTCCTAACCCTAACTCACTTAACCCACCCCTATCTAACCCTAACTCACTTAACCCACCCGCCCTAACCTAACTCACTTAACCCACCCCTATCCCCACAGACCGTCAATCTCCACACTTACCTGCTCGCACCTAACGTCCGTCACTACGCCTATACTCACACAGCCTTTCCCATCCTCGGCGTTGGTGTCGTCATCCCTCGTGTCGGTCGTCTGCATTGTCCACGTTCTGCCACTCGCGATTCAAGTCGGTCTTCTTCGATGTCGATCTTCTGGAGCTCCATTCCGTTGTCGGTCTTCTGTCAGGTAGAACCATATATATATATATATATATATATATATATATATATATATATATATATATAAAATTCAAAAACAAAATAACCAATTAAAAAAAATCATTAATTACTGATGTGATCGTCGCTTTTTGAGCAAAGGCTTTAGAGGTATAGCAGCATTTATTCACAGAGATTTATCTGCCTGCATCCTAAGAATCCATTTAGTTTCCACTAGCTCTAATCTATTATTAAAAGCCCCCCACCCCTTTTAAATAACTGTACAAACTGCAGTACCATAAATTCAAAAACATGCCCTGAATGTAAAGAAATATGCTTGGCTAATGCATTCAATAAGTTGTTACGTCTGATATCACCCTGATGCTGTAAAATCAATTCCTTAAGCATCCTTAAAGTCTTCCCTACATAAAAGGAAGTACAGTGTCTGCACATTGCAAGTAAATTAAGCCTTTAGATTTGCAATCAGCATAAAACCTAGCATTAAAAATAAAATCTAGTGTAGGATGTTTAAAATTGCTGTCTCCAGAAATAAAACTACAAGCTTTGCAAGTTCTAGAAGGAAAGGTACCCAATCGCGCAGAACAACACGGGGAACATTAGTAGATCTATAACATAGCTGCCTCTTTAAAGACAAATTATTCTTGAAAGTGTAACTGGGTCTATCACCCACAATATTTCTAACCCTTTCATCTGAAAGGATAACCGGCCAATATTTTTTCACAATTTCACAAACTTGTTGAACGTTGTTACCATAAGTCAAAGGTAACCTGAGAGTATTGGTGCACCTCAAGTCATTGGTGTTACCAAATAACTGAGGATCACCAAGCCTATTAAAGAATGGTATGCCTATATCTTCATGCATATTGTCAACCTCATGTTGCATCCTATCTAATAATTCTCCCTTGTAACCCCTATTAATAAAGTCCCCCATCAAGTCTATGTACAGCTTCTCTGTATTCACTATCCTGCGTGTGTAATCTAGACATTCTCAAAAATTGACTCTTAGCAATGTTATAAAAACATGCTTATGGTGCATGCTCCTTTGATGAAGAAGGGCATTTTTTCTACATGACTTCCTGAGCAATGAAGTATGAATAACACCATTAGTCAAAGTTAATTTAGTATCTAAATATGTAATAGAAATCGATGAATAATTCAGTGAAAACCTAAAACATTCACTGTTTTGTTCTAGGTATTGCAGAAAATTCAACAAATCATGTGCCGCACCTTGCCACAAAATAACAAAATAAAAACGCCATCTAAAACCTTTTATAATATAATAATTGTTCTGAATATTGATGATTAGAAAGGACCACACTGCTCTCCCAGTCCGCCAACACAAGGTTGGCGTAACTGTTACAGCAGGGGGTCCCCATCGCTACACCTACTTTCTGTCTATATGAAACATCTTTAAACAAGAATACATCATTATACAAAATAATCTCCACTAATGAACCTATAAGATCAATATGTTCACTAGAATAATCAGTATACCTATGTAAAAGTCTCTTAAGAGATGCTATTCCCATATCAAATCAGTATACCCATGTATGAATAATCAGTATAGCCATGTAGGTAGGTGCAGTACACGATTTGTGTAGACCACATTAATGGACAAGTGATGTGTTTTTGGCAGCACACTGGAGCAATAGGTAGTGTTGTCACCTCTCAACAAGATATTCTCTGGTTTGATTCACTGCTGAAGTGCCTTCTGTGTGGAATTTGCATGCCCTCCCTGCATTCATGTGGGTTTTCTCTGGGAGTTCCAGTTTTCTCTCACATTCCAAAGGACATGCAGTAAGTTGATTGGACACTCTAAATTGGCCATGGGTGTGAGTGAATATGTGTGCGTGTGTGTGTGTGTGTGTGTGTGTGTGTGTGTGTGTGTGTGTGTGTGTGTGGGTGTGTGTGTGTGGTAAGGAAGAACAACTTTGACAAGGTTGACCACCTGGCGGTCTGAACCTTTGTTCTATATGACAGTCACTGTCGATATGACACTCTGACCCTATGTGAAAAAATGGGGAAAAAGGGGGTTATCTATGGATGGATGGATGGATAGATGGATGGATGGATTGATGGATGGATGGTTAGATGAGTGGGTGGATGGATGATGTGTACAGTGGGATACTAATGTCACACATATGTTGGCCTGTCTAAACAGTTTAAGACAGGGTTGGACAGGGAAAGTAGATAGTGAGGGGCATGGTATATGCACTACATTGGGGTATCACAGTGGTTAACAAGGTGTGTAGTGGTAAGGAGCAGAACTGTGCAGGAATATAGTTGAGCTGTATTGCAAAGGGTCCACTCGGAGCTGTAAAGTGGGAGTTGTGGTCAGAAGGGTACATGCATAGCACAGGGATTGAGCTAAGGCAATAATGTCATGTCTAGGTGTCCCTACAGCTGACCAGTGGTATCTGAGCATACCATAGGAAGGACAGACAGGAAGAGTGAGGGTGGCAGTCCTTTTACTGTTCTCAGCTATGCAGCATAGTCCAAAGAGGTATCACATCTGTACATAAATTATGTTGCCACTGCCAGTTTCCATGCAGGGGCATAAACATATACAGCAGTGGTTTTAAACAGGGTAGGGCTCATTAGAAGAGGAGATAGTGGCAGTCCAGTTGTAGTGAGTTGCAATGCTTCACATGTAGCCATAAGCAAAAGGTGCATTCCCTAGGCAGTGTAGGACAGTCTGGACAAGGATGGATGGCAGTCTTTTTGCAGAGAGCTGCCATCTGTCAGATACATTTGAAGGTCTACAAGTGCCTAACTCACACATTTTATGGTTGTGGTTGTCTATAGCAGGCAAGTTTAATACTGAACAGAAGAGCTCCTATACCTGCAGTTCAATTTCAACAGGATATCAACAGTCTAGTATTCACATGTATATAAAATTATAGCAATATCCATTATCACACTGCTCTAGACCACTGTGTGCCACCTCTTGGGTCTAGTCTATGAAAAGCTGCTTCTGTCCTTTGAGTTACTGCTTTAAGCTGCTCAAATGCCTCTGCCACACATACTTTTTTGCTACGTGTTTGGCGTCAAGCATGGCAGATTGCCTGGGAAACATGCTAATATATACTAGCTTGCAATATATATATATATATATATATATATATATATAGATATATATATATATATATATATATATATATATATATATATATGGATTCCTATTACAAGAATGAAAGTTCACTACTTCAAACTTGTAATAGGAAGCCTCACTTCTGCGAAAGTTCACTTTAACGAAAGTGAACTTTTGTGTAAGTGCACTTCACCGAAAACACCGCAGCACAGTGGAAGACATAAAAGACAAGCTATGTCCATCGCTATGGTGCGATAGTAATGGACCTTAGGGTTAAGGCACGTGTTAGGGTAAGGGGATAGTAAGTAAAGCTATCCCCTTACCCTAACCCGTGCCCTAACCCTAAGGTTTGTGATTATCGCACCATAGTGGAGGACATTGCTATGTCCTTCACTGAGCTGCAGTCATCACAGACCTTAGGGTTAGGGCACGGGTCATGGTAAGGGGATAGCCCTATGGGTTATCCCCTTACTATGACCCATGCCCTAACCCTAAGGTCCGTGAGTACTGCACAGAAGTTCAGTACAACATCCGTTCATTGTACTGAACTTCACGTAAGTGCACTTTCAGTTAAGTGCACTTTTGCTGCATTGAGCAGTCCATGCACTATTTTGAATTAGTGAAAATTTGATCTAGTGTATGGAACCCATATATTCATAGATTCCTAGATATATATATGAATTTGATAATGATATTAGATTCTGCCAGCGTCTATGAATTGCTGTGGTTTGAAGAATTTTAGCACTGATATATGGCACTGACACATTTTTCTAAATCTAACCAACATGCTGCAGGCACAAGCTTGTGCAGGTATGCTGTACACGTATGAGCATAGCCCTATGTTGTTGTACTAAGGTGCACTAAAGGAGATTCAAACTCATGTGTAGTTTCTCATTTTGTATACAAATAGAGTCATGGTAATGGCTGCTTGGGATATTGCCCCCATGGTAATGGCTGCTTCTGCTATTGCCCCATGGAGATCCTTAGCCTGGTATGTAAATGACAACAAAATCATGCTATTTCTCCTAATACAGGCAGCAGCTGCTGGGATAATATGCGGGTCCTTTTCTTAAGGTGGATGCCTAGTGCAACCTGGCAGACCAGTTAACTAGGATGATCGACATCGCCAGACTGCTGAGCAGTGCAAGCACCAGTATGATGATCTGTACCACCACCAACCCTTGAAGATCTCTGTGCATGGGAAGCAGAGGCGAGGCAGGCTGCCCAGACAGATTTAGTAAGTGTATGTCATTTCTATGTCATTCTACTGTTAGAAGACTTTTCTCTAGCTCTTGTACTCTGTAGTGGTAGGATTCTCTTTCTTCTGGCAGATTTCAAGATGTACTAGGCTGCCTCATGTGAAACATGGCATGTCTGCAGCTAGAGGAGTTTAGCTTTTTTGGCCTGAATGTACCAGTAAATAAAGACTTAAAAAAATAAAACATGAAAAGAACTGGGCATTCAGATGCCATATATAGCTTGCAAATGTGGGTAACTATTGGTATCTTGGGCATGCCATACATCTTTCTTTCTCTCTCCTGTAGGTGCAGGCACTGCAGCAGGATGGACGACATCCATCTCACCCCGGGGCAGATGAGTTGCTATTGGCCACTCAGAACAACCCTCCCTCATCAGTTCCAGTAAACCTCTAGGTCATTAGTCAATTCAGAGTTATTAGTGTCCCATGCAGAACTTCATTACTCTGCACCATGGAGCTGACCTGAGCATGCATTTCAGGTCCTGAGATAATGCCTTGGATTATACTTAATGATGAGTGATACTGTAGCACACTAAGCTATAAAAATGACACTAACACATAATATTTGTCACTAGGAGTACTACTGCACTTCAATAGTACAGAGTAATTATTATTTATTTATTTGTGTATTACTTACTGTTTGTTGACTGGGTTAGTCCCACTAGGCTAGCAACCTCTTTTCAAGGGCAACCCGTATATTCATACTGATTTGCAAGAAAAAAAATTGCAAAATTTGTGATTAACTGTGCTTGCTGATATCACCAAACAATGTTAGCTGACAGTTCTATAATACTGACTTCACAGTAGGAATTCTAAAGAACGATTTTAATTGTATAAGATGTTTTGCAGATGTAAAATATGACACCATATGATAACATCTAGAATGAGTGAGGGCAGTGTCATGGTTGTAAGGCTTGATACATAATAACAAGTTAAAAAAAAACTGGGGTCAGTGCAAATAGCAGACTATCAGACCAGAACAGTAAATTAAAGAATTAAAGGTACAACTTCCAACAACCCCATGAGGCTGATATTATAAAACATCAGAAAAAAATCAAACATGGAGGTGGCTTTGCTGAATGGTAAAAGTTTCATCTTATGAACATAAATGATTTTGCTCAGAGAATATTATTATCAGTTCAGTATTCTAAGCTTTCATGGTGTACCTTCAATTTATAAAGCTGAGGAGATAGGTGGTGGCATTCCAATATTTGTAAAGGAAAGTAAAGTTATGAATAAAAGTTTCCATAATTGTAGATGTTCATATAGATGACTACAGCAGTAGCCTAAGCTGTATGAGACTTCCTGCCAAGGGTTAGACCAGATGGTCAGCTTCCAAAGCTTTTTGGCTCTTTCCACACACCAAAGGTTCAGAGCCTTCTTGCTTAAGAAGAATGAGAGAGGCTATAGCCCTGTAAGATGGGAACATAAACAATACAATCCCACATACAGGCAAAAACTAGCAAAAATAAGGGGATGGAGGGAAGGAGGGAGTGGCTGTGGTAACAGTGATTTAATTGTTTATACATCTGTATTATATTCATCTAATGATGAATATATTGCAGCTGTACTATATTCCTCCTTAGATCATTGCTGCAGTAGCCAAAGCTATATGGGATGAGTAAAATCAATATTTACAAAGTTTGGGAGGAGGAGAAAGATTGATTGGAGTCTGGGAACCCCTGGGGAATAGGCCTGGTGAAGTGTACTCTAGACCTAGAGCTGGAATCTACTTTATAGTGCAATATAAAGGTGTTTACACACAACCACATTGATACTTCTACCATATTTCTAGAGTCCACTGCTTTCCAAAGTAGCCAGAGACCTGGTAGAGTGGCCCCTGGCTTTGCCTGGAAGTGTTTTGTTATGATGAGAATAACAAAAAGCAATTGTGTGAGACAGCCATTTAGAAATAGTTTATTTAGACACAGGCTGTCCCTTTTTCTTACCGTTATAGGAGACAAAAGGTTGATCAGAGGTTCTGAACGTCTTTGTTGTTTCAGTGTATATCTGAGTTACTGTGGCCATCCAGAGTGTGCAGAGTCTTTTCTATCTGATTTTTTTGGCTAGAGAAGGAAAATAGGGTGATGAAGAACCTGTCGGTGCAATCTCTGAAACAGCCTTAGGCATACATGAAGGACAGAGCTACCCTGTCTTTGTGAAAAATGAGAGGAGTGACTCACCAGAAGGGCTGCTATCTTAGTCTTCCTGCAGAAGTCAGAAGATAAGAACGTCCGATCTGCCTCATGAGCAGATTCAAAGGGTAACAGTGTAAGTTTTTTAAGGCAAAATAAGATTTCAAGAAAGACCCATCATATGTATGGGTGGGGGAATATGTAACACCTCTTTTAGAAATAGTAAGGAAGAAAGGGGGGATCTATGGGTAGTGAAGCAGATATGGCCAAAAGATGAATCGTGATAGAAGAGTAAGACAGATTAGAGAATTATAATTCATACATATGCTGAAGAATCACATGAAGTAATAGCCTTAAAAAGATTCTGGTTCATGGACTGGCACTAGCTATGGAAAACAATTCACTTGATTCATGTATGATTTCCTAGGGCCAGATTCCTTTGCTTCCTTTAATACCAGCTGCACATCCTCAGAAAGCAGATGCTTAAAGCCAATAAAACTCTGTCACTGAGGTATTCAACTGAAGGGACTGAACATAAGGGTGTCTCAAATTCCCCTTGTCCTCTGCGATAAAATTGATTCTGTAATGAAACTTGTGGTAATAGCTCTTGGTCTTTTTCAAATGAATGGAGAACCATTGTTGCCTGGGCCAAAAGGGGGTCACCACAATTATATTCAGAGAATCATTATGAAGTTTTAGAAAACTATGGCTATTGGACAAAAAGGTAGAAAAGCATACAGGAACATTCCTGCCCATGGGAATGAATAGGCATCTGTCTTCCAGGCCTGCTTGCAAGAATTCCTATAGTAGAATTTCTTTACCTGTCTATTCTGATTGAAGGCAAACAAATTTACTTTAGGAGACCCCCACAGATGAATCAATTCCTGGAAAATACCAGTTTGCAACTTCCATTCATAAGGGTTTGCTCTGGTTCTGCTAAGCTTGTCTGTTGCAATGTTTTGTGCTGACAGAATATATGCGGCTTGAAGTGACAAACCGAAATGAATCACTAGATCCCAGGCTACCATAGCCTATCTGGGTAAGGAATAGGACCTGGCTGTCCCTTGTTTATGTACCACAACACTGTGGTGTTGCCTACGATTACTAACAAAGGACCTAGAGTCCGAAGATGATTTGGAGATTTCAGAGAATTTATTAGTCATCATTTTGTTGACATTTATATGTTTTACCTTGATGTGTTTGTTCCAACAAACCTCCACTTTCAAAAAATCTAATAAAAATGGCTTCCAGGTACAGAATGGTGCAGGAAAAAGAGTAATCACAAAGGAAAAATAAAAAGCTGCACCAAGACTTCCACGAACCAACAACGTTTAATACATAAGCACAGGGAAAAAGTGAGCGCTTTCACAATAGTCAATATCGCTTCATCAGACAACTAGCATACAATAGAAAACAATTTAAATATCATGTATAATTAATTAATTAATGTTTCACCACTTGAAGTTAATCACATACTTGAGCATTTAAAAGAATACACAGATATAACTATCATAACTAACAACAGTTAAAAACAGAAAGTTCCTGTGACTAAAAACACTAAAATATTGCAGACTTAAAGCTAATAAATATGTATGTGTGTGTATATACATATATATATATATATATATATATATATATATATATAGATACATATATATATATATATATATATATATACACACATATATAAAGAAATACATACATACATATATATGTATATATATATATATATATATATATATATATATATATATATATATATATATATATATATATATCTGTGTGTGTGTGTGTGTGTGTGTGTATGAAAACTCCTAGTGCTTGAGGCGACGTGCCTTTAAAAAAGGTTTCAGAGACATCATCCCATTTAGCCCTGGAGGTCTCTCAGCATTTAATAAAAGAATCCAGTCCTGCTCTATGCCTTCAGTCTGATTCTAGATATCTCCACCTCGTATATTAGGGTGTATAAGTTGGATGACTAGAAATGTAACTGTATGTGTGTGATCCGGTTTTCTCACATGATTAGTAATGCACTACTCTCTTTGTTATTATTGATGTCTCTCATATGCTCTGAGATCCTGTCTTTAAACATTCTATTAGTTTTTCTCACATAATATACATGGCAGATTTGGCAAAAGGAAAAATAAACTGCATTGGTGGTGCGGCAATCAGCATAACAGGTACTCCTAATAGTGAAATGGCATGTAAGGTGTATATATACCATGCTCGTATAGCTGTATTGGCATGCCAAACATCGTCTACAGGGAAATGTGCCAGTACGCATAGAAACAGTTGGTCTATTAATCTTGGTTTTGTGACAAAGATGTTGTTTTAAACATTCATTTTTCCTAAAGGAAAAAGAAGGAACAGTACCAATCTTATCCATCAATCCTGTTACTTCCTGTAAAATACTCCAATGTTTTTTTAATGATAGACACATAATCATTAATATCACTTGAGTATTGGAAGACAACCCTAAATTGGGTTGTAATAGGGACAGATTCAGAAGTGTATGTCATATTACTCAGATATAGTCTACACCTATCACCTCTCTGTGTCCAAGCTTCATCTATAGTGTCAGTAATCATCTTCTTTGAGTAGCCCCTAGCTAGAAACTCTTGTTGGACAGCATCAAGTGCCATATGTGCTTCTACGTCATTATTGTGTCCATATGTGCTTCTACGTCATTATTGTGTAGCCTGAGCACCCTATAAATTTGCCCTTTCAACACATTTCTTGGTATATGTCTTGGATGCATGCTCTTTTTATGCAGTAGGGCATTCTTTCTAGTTGGTTTTCTAAAGGTACTACTCTGCAGCAAATTCTCCAAAAACCTCCACTCTCACTCCCTTGGACATAGCTCACTAAACAAAGTCTGAGCCATCTGTTGTTACAGACAGAGTGGGGCCAGCAGAAAAAAAGTGCAGACCTAGGTAGAGAGACAGCTGATTTGCTCACTAATGTAACTCTCTTTTCACAACCCCCCCACTGAAATATGAAATAATAGAGGGTGCTGGTGTTGACTCCAAATGGATTTGACAATGAGAAGGCTGGCCAAGGGAATCATGAGAAACGGAGATGCTATAAACCCTAGAATTCTGAAATAATTTCGGTCAGATGACTGAGTCTGGTTTGGAAATATCAGCCATTGTTCGCTGCTGCTCTCCACTTTGTTTTGAGAAAGAAGCATCTTCATAAGTGGCACACTTAATAACCACAAATCCATTTACATCATAGCAGCTTCTATTTCCCAAGGCAATAACATCAGCACCACTGAAAACCTTTTTGGTTAGGTCAACTGTAACATCCACCAAGAAACAGTAATTCTATATGACTTCAGCATTGACTGGTTTTCAATAAAATCTGGCACCCACACTGATGCCATGAACTTATACAGTCTCAACCAAGTTAGTACTTCTACAACTAGATTTAACAAAAAGATAGAAGCAGAGAATCAACCTTATACTGGAGTCTCATGACATCTCCTTAAATCTCATTTTCAGGTACACTATCAGACTCACTGAATGACCACCTCCTTATATTTGTTGTAAGAAGACACAATCATATCCAAACGGCGCAGTGCTATAATGTGCATAAATAAGCTTCTTTCAATAGTGAAACTTGCATCCACAACCTAAAATCATGAAAATGGAACTTTCTGAAATCTCTCCCACTAGATGAGGCTGTAACTGAATTCAACAGAATTTTCCAAAGCATACTAAATGAACTTACATCCATTAGAATAAAAACAGTAAAACCAGCCCTGCTCCTTGGCTGACAAGCCATAATAAACAAGTCATGTCTGAAGGAGACATGGCCAGTAAAAAACTGGAAGCAAGATGAAAGCACAACAAACTTTCAATGAATCTTGATCAACACCCTTATTCCTGACAACAAACATTCCGAAAATGTTTGCTGAAAGCAATTTCGGTAAAACTTGGAGTCAAGCCCCTCATAACCCCAATGAAGGGGACACTCCCCACATCTCCAAACATAAATATATCTACTCTGAGGTGGCACAACAGTGCAGAAAGGGGAATTCTCTATTCTAGGTGAAAGTAATTTTGAGGAAACATTTTTCCTGAAATGGCAGTTAAGAAAACTGACATCAACCCACTGACAGGCTCCCTCTTTCAAAATTTCATATACCTGAGAAACACCGCAAAGGATCTGATCATAGTTGATAAGAAGTCATATTACACAAACCTCCAGGCAACTAATCATCATAACCCCAAAATCTTCTGGTCTACCATAAACCAACTGCTAAACCCTGGTCACCTAAGACAACCAACTTTATTAACATCCTCCAACCCACATTCTATTGCTTCACAGTCCAATACAAGTTCATAGGTAAGAATTAAGCTAGCTGCTTTGTGAGCCATTTTAAGCCTACTCCATTTCCCTCAAAGGTGAGAATCAAACCCTGTACCATGTGTCTGTGAGGTAAATACCTTTATCATTATACCAATCCCCAACCCAAAAAGATTGCGACATTTATTTCAGGTTTATAGTTAAGTATTAAGATTCAAACCTTGCACCCTTGTAACAGGAAGCAGCTTGTTAACAAGTCAAAGTTGTAGTCCTGTACACCAACTGCCAGAGAACAGAGGGCAGTGGCGTTACTGCTGGTAGGATATTATTATCAGTGATAGATTCAAGTATCTGCATTGGAATGAGAGTGCAATACATACTTCATTCAAGCTATTGCCTCCCTAATCAGTCTCCACTCCTACCACCCTCCAAATCCCTCACAAATTAAGTAATTCCCCCCACACATTCTGCTTCAAACTTGTTCCCACCTCCTTCATAAAAAGACAAATCCTCAGATTAAAGGCAACCACTGTAGCCTTAGATAATCGCCCTACAGAATATATAAAAATGGCAGTAGATGCTCTGGCCTGCCCAGTTTTCATCTTAATAAACCGATGTATCAGGAATGTTATGACTCTTCAGTATGGAAAAAATCATATATCATCCATTTGCAACAAGGGGCAATTCTACTGAATTCACAGACTATAGACAACAGCAACCCCCCCAGATAAACTACTTGAGAAAGTTCTTCAAATGCAACTGATCAAATATATCACTGTTAATAACATCCTGTCCCTGACCCACCATGGCTTTCATCCTACCCACAATAATGCCACTGCCCTCCTCAGTTTCATTATAACAGTAAAACTACATAGAAAGAATGGAGTCGTGTGTCTCCTTTTTTCCTAGACTTATTAAAGTCATCCAGTCCTGTATCACACCAAAAACTATTAAAGACTATTCTACTTTAACCTAGCAAATGCATATCGCTCCTGATTTCAAAGCTACCTTTATAATAGATATCAGGCAGTCAAATGGAAAAATGACATCTATTTCTTCCTTCCTGTATCAATAGAAGGTTACCAAGGCTCAATATTAGTTACTTAACTTATTTATTAATGACCTACACACAGCAAGTAGATGTGCTTCCATCGTACAATATACAGATGACTCACCTTGATTTGCTCTGCCAAACTTACATGCAAACTGCAAACAGATATCCAATAAGTTTTTAATTTCATTGAATCATGGCTGAATGAAAATCACTTATTACTACCCCCCACAAACAAACCTAATTTTATTTACACTAAAATAACTCTTAGACCAGAAATGTACATTTAACATAATGCCATTCAACAATGCCAAAATTGAACTAGTAGCTCACACCAAACTATTTGGAGTATATATTCAATAACCAGGTTAAAACAAGCAGTAAAATAATAATAAAAATGAACACCAGAAACATAACACTCTCGACAGGATAAAAAAAACATCTGACATTGCTAGAAAACATATAGCCCACATCTACATTCTCCCCACACTTCTCTATGTCTATCCCATTTATACCAAAATGCCAACTACATGGGACAAAACTGGGTTATAGCCTACATTTCTCACAGCTAGCTTTAGCGCACAAACTAATCCGTCAACCTGAAAATACCCATCTGTAAAGAAATCTCATTTCCCTCTATACTTCATCAAGAACTCCTCATTCCTGAGGTACACACTAGTTACTTGTTATAAAAGCCAACAACACTATTGGTGACTTGCTAAACTCAAACTACATTTTTAAACTATGGAACTCAGTTCCTACCCAAATTGCACAAATAGATAATCATAACTTCATCAAAATACATCTAAAACAATACTTTATGGATTTGTGGCTCTGCTCACGGACCTCCCTAGGTTAAAATTTCCATAGGTTCATAGGATTATACTAGGCTATTGGCTCAGAGGTCCTTATAAGCCTAGAGAAGAATTTCGCCCATGTTACCACAAAGTCAGCACCTGTTTCCCCTGTCCAGCACAGACACAGGTGGGATCCCAGGGGTGTATTTTCTGTTTCCCATCCAGATGTCCAGGTTCCTCTTAAAGAGGGCTAGAGAGGTACTCTGTTAACATGGAGAAGGAGTCTAGTCCATAGACAGGGGAGTCTCTGGGACACAAATCTATCCCGCCAACAAGCTCTATTAATGTCACCGACCAGGTTTAGGCCTTGTGTGCGGGGTTTCTCACATGGATTTTGACTTATGGGTATGCAGCAACTCCATCATGGCTAGGTCTAAGATGGCCTTGTATGCCAGATACAGGTCACCTCTGAGCAGTCTGTATGAGACTGAGTAGAGGGACAGGGCTTTTAGCCTATCTGTATAGGACAGGTATTTAAGACCCTGGATTTTCATGGTCAGGAACCTCTGTGGTCTCTCCAGCTGCTGCATGTGCTTGGCAAGGTACATGCCAAAGGGGCATTGTACTCAATATTGGGTCTGATAAGGAAGGAGTATAGGGATGGTATGACCTCCTTGTTCCTGGATGAAATACCCTTACTTAAGAGCACTGCAATTTTTTCCTTATAAATAGCTCACAAGTCAACAAATGCCTTGCAGTATTTCTTCTTTTTCTTCTTAAAATACACTGTGCAGTATGCCTCTGTCTTTTCTTCTTGACTTCAATTCTGCAAGTCAATAACATCTCTACTGTTTTAAAGGTTGTAGCTAATCTCTTTGTAACTACCTGTTGTTCTTAGAGGATCATAGGAGGTTGCTAGGCTATCTACCCGGAGGTCATTTCAAGCACAGAAGTTTCATCCCAATTTAATACCATAGATACTGTACTTAATACCCAGGACTGCATTTATTAATGACTGCCCATGTTCAGGAGGGTTGTACATGCTATCCTTGGTAAGAATTTTTGGTGCCCCATCCACTCGTCCAGGTTCCTTCTGAACAGTGTCATAGAGTTGCTCTGCTTCTCATGAATTGGCAGCCTATTCTAAAGATGAAGCAGTCAATGGGAGACAAATCTGTCCCTCCAGCATGTCCTATTCAAGTTGAAGGCCATATTTAGATCCATGGAATGGGTAGCTCTAGTCTTATTTGATTTACGGATATGCAGCAAATTCATTAGGTTTGGGTCAGAGATTGCTCTGTAAGCCAGGCATACGTCTACCCTAAGAAGTCTATATGATGCTGAGTATAGTGGCAGAGACTTTAGTCAGTCTGTGTAAGGCATGTGCTGGAGTCCCTTGATCTTCTTAGAAACTTCTGAGGTCTCTTCAATTGCTGCAGGTGCTTTGTATGGTACATGCCAAAAGGAACATTATACTCAATTATGGCTCTGATTAGTGATGAGTATACAGGGGTTATAACGTCCTTTGCTCTAGAGGTGGTGCCTTTGCTAATTAAGTGTGCTATGTAGAAACCCTTCCTTACTACAGTAGACACAATATTGGGTCTGATAAGACAGAAGAGGTCACTTAAGGCTAATCACTTGTTAACAGAGGGGGTGGAGCTAGGAACTAAAATTTCTATTTAAGGAGTAAACTAAAACATTTCAGAGCTTTACCAGAAAGGCTCATCCAGACTCTGCTACACTTTGCTGTGAAGGAAAGGTTAGTTTGCTGTTATTTTTTGTATTACTGTATTGCCTTTCTATATTTTGAATACTGTAGTTTGTTTTCTTTACCTTGTGTTTTGCTTGCATTCTGTTTTAACAGCATATTAAAACTTCAAAAGAGTCCACAGCTCTCTCTGTTCTGAGTCGGGTAGAATCTTTCCCGTCCTCCCACCCATTTAAGTTGTCTTGTTAAATACCACTGTCTTTCTAGTTGCCCGCCTCTTATGTTAATCTGACCATATATCTCATTTCTCTCTACTTTCAGTAGCTTATGTGAGTAATCACAAAATCATCACTTTTGAAATCCCACCCCTTCAATTATTTAAATTTATTGGCCATCCTACAGTATTTCATAGTACCAAAATACAAAAGTGACCACCCCTTTCAGTCCATCTTGCTGTTTTAAAAATAGTAACTCTCCACTAAACCTTAACTTTTTAAACAGGTAAAACTCAAGTTACCTACTTTCACATCTAACTTCTCTAGTGCACACTGCAGAGTGCATTCTTTTCAATCTTACCTTTAAGCATCCCTGTGACTAGCACTTTCTCTAATACCTACTGGAAAGCACTAGGAAGCCTTAAACTCATACAAACACTGAACTCTCCTTGTTAACAAGGAGAAATTAATAGTAGGCACTAAACAGCCTATAATTGCAAAGTACCTTGTTAAGGAAACAGCTCCTATACTTTACAAAGAAAAAAAAAAGCCCCAAACCAGGCATGTCCAAGGGTCAGCTTCCGGTGATTTCTCCTGTCCACCTGGTGAATCTGGGCATACTGGGGCAATGCAGCAATTGCCTCATGTACACAGACAACCCTCTCCTCCTACCACCCAACACTACAACCTGTGAGAGATGCACTTACATAGCCAAAATGGAAGCAAAGCTCTCTCCACCCAAGATTGTTCTAAACAGTCAAGAGGAGAAGGTTAACACCCACACTACACCTCATGCAACACATAGCCCTTCTAAACCCGCACCACCAACACCCACATATAGCAACACTAAATCCACATATGCAGAGGCCTTTAACTGTAACCTGCCCAAGCAACAAAGACCTCTGAAGCTGAAACGCAAACAAACACCAATCACAACCAATGTGTCACATAGTTCACAACACCAGTGTGCCACCCAGCAACAGCCCCTAAGGCAAGACAATGTACCTAACACTTTAGTCATAGGTGACTCTATAGTCCGGCACACTGATGTCCCTCTCACCAGGTTGAATAAGGAGAAAATTACAGTCAGCTGCCTGTCGGGTGCCAGGATACGCCACATAACGCATACACTCAAGTCACTCCACAACAAGTACAAATATGACTCTGTCATTGTCCATGTTGGAGTGAATGACTTGAGACGTACCTCCCTGGACTACATGAAAAGAGACATGGAAGAGCTCTCGGATCATGTGGCCCAGGCAGGTATGACCCTAGCCCTGAGTAGCATCCTACCTTCGCCCAGAATGATACCACAATATAAGGATAAAATGATTGACTTCAACAATTGGCTAAGCTTATGGTGTCATTCAAAGGGGATCCAGTATCTGTCTGCCTGGGATGACATGATTGACAGACCACGATGCTTTGCCAGAGATGGTCTGCACCTGTCGCCCCTGGGATTCAGGTTACTGGCTAAGGCTCTTGCCACCCCTATAGTGCCTTTTTTAGGCAAACTTCAAAGGACAAAACCAACACCATAACAGGTACAAGCATGCAAAATCTGAAGGTAATGCTACTCAATGCTAGAAGTCTAACCCTCAAAATGCACTCTCTCGAGGCACTCCTAAAAATGGAGAACATCGATATCTGTGCAGTAACTGAGACCTGGTTCAAGGCTCCAGAGAGCACCCCTGCAATACCAGGCTACAACTCTTACCACACTTTTAGGCCACCAAACCAGGACCGAAACACTAAAGGTGGAGGAGTGTCAATATTCACCAAGGATATTCACACCACCAGGCTAGTTGGCCAACACAATGTGTCTGAAATTCTCCAAGTGCAACTAACACTAGGTAAGACTGCAATCCAAATTGTAGCTTGCTACAGATCCCCACCATACCCCAAGATTCTCACTACACCTTTCTAAACATACTGGAAAATATTAAGATAGAACCAAACACCCTAATACTGGGTGATTTTAACTACCCTGCCATTAACTGGGAAAACTACTCATGTCCCAACACCTTTGCGAACGGTTCTTGGAATTCATAAATTCCAACGCCGTGGATCAACTAATCCATAGTCCCACCAGGGGCTCCAATATCCTAGACCTGGTCATTACCAACATGGGAAATCAATGCTCCATACCTATGGTCACCCCTCGTTAGTCAGGTCTGACCATAAGCTAATCACCCTTAACATCCACATCCCACCCCACCCCCAGTAAAGAAACCACCATAAAAACTTCTCCAAAGCCAACTTCATGCTACTCAAGTCAGAAGTGACAAACTTCATGACACCCACGCAGACGGAACTGAAAGTTCAACTGCTGAATCCTACACTATGGCACTGTACGAGCACATCCACTCATGCATGAATCGTGCCATCCCAAATAGAACCAAAATGCTCTCATCCAAAAAAGGAAGCCAATCTGGTGGTCCCCTGCCATAAACAAACTTTACAACAAAAGGAAGAAACTTTTGCAGAAAAGAGGAAAATCCCAGGATGCAAAACTCCCTTACTAGCCTCAGTAAGAAACTGAGATGCCTCATAAAATCCTCCAAAGCTAGTTACGAAAATAAAATTGCCAAAGATTCCAAAGACAACCACAAAGCATTCTATAATTATGTCAAGAATCTAAATGGCAATGCTCAGATCTGCTCTGAGCTAAAACAGAATGGCATTAAATATACTGATCCGAAGGATATTGCCAATATCCTGGCAGATCGATTCAGTGCCAACTTCACCCCACTCTCACCCCCTAAATGGCCCATCTCAATACCGGAAGATTGCCAAATTCCAGTAATAACAGCCACACAGGTACAAAACGCACTCTCTAAAGCCAAGAATACAGCATCCATGGGACCAGATGACATCCTGGGCTGTGTACTACATGAATTACAATATGAACTGGCACCTCACCTAAGTGTCATGTTTAATCATAGCCTCACCTCAAGTTTCGTGCCCACTGAGTGGCGTAGAGCTACAGTTATCCCAATCCACAAGGGGAGATCCACCTTGGATCCCGGAAACTACCATCCCATCAGTCTGACAAGCCTTATCTGCAAGGCCATGGAGCATATTATCATGGAACTTATAAACAAAGACATTGGAAACCTTCAAACACTGGACCCCACCCAGTTTGGGTTTGTGAAGGGACGATCTTGTCTCCTGAACCTGATTGACTTCTTTGAATCAGTCTCCAGAGCAATGGACAAGGGTAAGGTGGTCCACACAGCCTATCTAGACCTTGCCAAGGCCTTTGACACCATCCCCCACTCTGGAATCATAGATAAACTTACTAAGTTGGGCATTAATCCCTATGTCACCCAATGGGTTGCTAAATGGCTTACTGATAGAACCCACACTGTAAAAGTAGCCGACTCCAAATCCAGCTCCAGACAAGTGACAAGTGGAGTACCTCAGGGTTCAGTCCTGGGGCCGCTCTTTTTTGGCATCTACTTCTCTGAAGTACAGATCAACACTAAGGGACTCTGGCTAACAAAGTTTGCAGATGACTGCAAACTGGGAGCCATTATTGAATCCCCAAATGATGTGGATACTCTACAAAAGGGCCTTACAGAAACAGATGCTTGGTGCCAGAGCCATGGGCTCAAGCTCAATGCCAAGAAGTGTATTGTTATCCCCTTTGGGAAAAAACATGTATCCATGAATTACCATATAGGTGGCAGTACACTAAATACAGAAAGTGTGAAAAGAGACTTGGGGACACAGGTGGACAGTGGTCTCACCTTCGATAACCACATCGCCACAACAGTCAGGAAATCCTTCTATGTGGCACACCTCATCACAAAGGGCTTTTCATCCAGAAAAAAGGAGGTCATTGTCCCACTGTACTCATCCCTCATTAGACCCATTATAGAATACAACGCCCCATTTGGTATGTACCTCTCAAGACATCTGCAACAACTGGAAAGGCCTCAGAAATACCTCACTAAAAGAATCACAGGCCTAAAGCAGATGCCCTACGCTGACCGCCTTAAAAAACTCCAGCTGTACTCTGTCGCATATCGTCTACTCAGAGGCGATCTCTGCTTAACATACAAGGCCATGTCAAACCCAGAGCTGTTGGACATGCTACACTTAAAGAAATCCCAATCCCTCAGAGCTACATGCTCCAGGGATCTAAACCTTGTCATCACAATAAACAAAACATGTTGGAGGGATAGGTTCCTGACCCAGAGACTCCCCAGACTCTGGAATAGATTGCCCATACATGTCAAGCAGAGTGCCTCTTTGGACCTCTTCAAGAGGAACCTTGACGATTGGATGGGAGAAAGGAAATTCACCCCAGGGATTACGTCAGTCACCCTGCTAGACAGGGGTCCAGGAAAGTAAATAATGTGGGAAGAAATAGCCAGGGAATTGTTATAGCTAGGCTTGTATAGGCCCTAGGGCTGATAGCCTGGTACCAACCTATGAACCTATGAACATGGTGGTCAAAGTTAAGGTTGCAGTCTACTTGTGATCCCAGAGCTCTTACCACTTTGTAGGTACATAGGGTATTGTTGCTGATTTGATAGTGTGAAGGGACATTGTTTCTACTGAAGGGAATGATGATGCATTTCTTTGCATTCAGTTTGAGACTGTGATTAAGATACCAGTCGATGGTCTGCGTAAGACCCACCTGAGGTATACTGACATCATTTGAAGATTCAGTAATTGCACTCAGTTTGCAGTCATCTGAAAACTTGGTCAGCCACAGCCCCTTAGTTTTGGCCTGAACTTCTAAGAAGTATATACCAAACAGTAGGAAGTCCAACACTGACCCTTGTGGCACCCCACTGGTGACAGGTCTGATGGCTGATGTGGAGTCATACAGTTTGATAGTGTGTGACTGGTTTGTGAGCCAGTTGGCATTCCATCTTACAACAAAGAGGTTTACATTCAGTTTGCAAAGTTTATCAGTAATGTCTGAATGTGGGATTGTGTCAAAGGCCTTTGCCAAGTCTAAGTATGCTGTGTGCACAGATTTGCCCTCGTCAATGGCCCTAGTCACATTTTCAAAGAAATCCACCAGATTTAACAAGCAGGATCTGCCCTTGATGAAGCCAAATTGGGTCAGATCCAGATCTTGGAGGTTGCAGTGTCTTTATTTATGAGGTCCATGATGATACATTCCATGGCTTTACTGATGAGGCTGGTCAGACTTATGGGTTTAGAATTCCCTTGGTCTGTTGCTAAGACAACTTTGTGGGCTGAAAAACTGTTGCTGTTCTCCATTCTGCATGAACAAAGCCTGTGATTAGGCTGTGATTGAATAGGGTACTTAATGGTGATGCTAGTTCATGTTTTAATTTATTTAGAAGACAGCCTGGGATGCCAACTCATCCCATAGAGGCTGTATTTTTTGCCTTAGGCAAGGCTTTAATGACCTGCTCTTTAGATATTTAAGGTGGGGGGTTGGGGGGACAAGGTTTGTGATAAGTTTGGAGGGCATATGGGAGTGAAAGTTTTTGCCATATCTGTCCAGTAGCATTTGCTATCTCTGTGTGATCAGTGTGTATGATACTGTTAGTCACTAGTTCAGCCCATGCTTGAGTCTTACCTTTTAGGCTATGTATGTAGCTGTAAAAGGTCTTATCATTATCCTTATCTGTGATTGTTAATTTTTTCTCAGTTTCCTCTCTGCATCAAATGTTGCAGAGTAAGCTTGTCACTTCTACTTCATTTCTTTCTTTATACCACATAATCTCTTATTGTTCTATGCTCAAATAAGGGTCTATATTAGAACATCGAAGTTTCAGAACTTCGAATGTTCTATTATCGACCTCTAATAAGCGAAAGCTGAAAATAGCAGAGTTTCAGAAAAACTAATTCTTTCCTAGGGAAAGAATTTGGTTGCCCGTTCCTGTCGCTTCGCTATTTTCAGCTCTGTGGTGGAAAGTTACGGGTCAGGTTCAGGTAAGTGTGCGATTGTGTGGACATGAGGGTTAGGGTGGGTTAGGTGAGTTAGGGTTAGGGCGCGGGTCAGGTAAGTGTGGGAATGTGTGGATGTGAGTAGGGTGGGGTAGGTGAGTTAGGGTTAGGGCACGGGTGAGGTGTGTGTGTGCGATAGTGACGGACCTTAGGGTTAGGGCTTGGGTTAAGGTAAGTGGGTAGATAGTGGTGTATGTACAGTTTAGTGTAGGTTTAGATGTACGATTTTAGGTGTATGTGTGTGGATTGCTGTTTGTTTGGTGTGTTTGTGTTGTGTGTATGTGTTTTGGAACAACAAATTTTTTCCCTAGGAAAAAATTTGCTGTTTTGAATTTTCGATGTTATCAGGTTTTGGTTACTAGGGGTCAATATTAGAACATTCCAAGTTCTGAAACTTCGATGTTCTAATATAGACCCTCAAATAACTGACAAAGCAAAGCTAAAGCCTACCCACTTGACCTCTGCAAGTACTGCTGCAATTTCATTTTACTTGGAAATGTTGTTTGTTCATAGTATGTCTTTAAGTTTATTGTTGTTTAGCATTGATACTTTGCTTAATTGTTATTTCTTAGGTGCTATTGTATTTTTTAATATTGTTTCCCTCATTGCTGTTATTGAATAATATTCTATTTCTGTATCTTAATGTCTAATGTCTTTGGAGCTTTTCTCTCCAAGACTCCATGGAAAATCGGCACATGCCCGGTCAGAGACTATCCTGGTAATCAAAGCAAATTTATTAAAAAAAAAAAGAAATGTGTTGTATCTAGAAGACATCCTGCAAATATTAAGTTATGAGAAAGAATGACAGAAGATTATTCTCTGTTCATCTGAAATAGTTTATTACTCAAGCCAGAGATCCTTTGCAAGCTGTGAAAGAATCTGCAAAAATCAGGCAATTGTCTAAATACAGGAAATGTTTATTCCCTTCTACCTGCAGTAGGCTATAACAGGAGCCAGACACTTTGTAAACACTATCTGGATTGTACTTATTCCAAGGGCAAAACAGCAAACTGAAAATGCAAAACAGACACAGGAAAAATTTAAAAAAAGCACCTGAAACTGCCAAATCATTTTGAAATTTCAGAATAATGATGTGAAGGTTTATAAAAAAAGGTCTAGGACAGGTCTTCAGGTTCATTCTTTCTTTGGAATCAGAAACAAATATTGAATAAAAACCTTTTTCCCTGTTTGATCCAGGAGAATAGGTTATATTACCCCCCTGAGACATCATATGATCAGAATGGCAGGGAAAAAGCCAGTTTGATTGGGAGAACACAGAGAGTACCCATGAAAGTGAGGCAGTCCCACTGCCAAATGTAATCTTTAAAATAATTTTCAAAACCCAGCTATCAGAGATTATATAGTGCCATAAAGGATAGTGAAGACTAAGTAACATAGACACAAGAACAGTATAATAAGCATGATAAGAGATTAAAAGGGCATAGCAAGTGCAATAAACAGTCAAAATAAGCTTAAGGAGCAAAGCAACTGCAATTTTGGTTTAGTAAAAGACTGTGTTTGGGCACAAACTACCATTTCACGTTGGCTGAAGCCATTCAACGCATAACTAGAGTTGTTCAAAGTATTTTGGAGTGTGCAAAGTGTTTGCAGAATGTGTGCTTTATTATGGTGCAATTATTTCAAAGAGTTTGTTGGGTGCAAAGTACAGTTATAATGCAAAGTGGTCAAAGTACAGCCATTTTGAAATGCTTCTTGTGCTATGTGCATTTATTCGTAGAGTGCTGCCATTTTAGAGTGTTTCCTACACTATGCAGAGTTATTTCACAAAATACAGCCATTTTGAAAGGTTTTTCTGCTGTGTACAGTTTACTCAGAAAGTACAGTCATTTCGAAGTATTTCTTACATTGATAAGGAGTGATTTTGCAAAATACAGTGATTTCAAAGTGTTCTTGTGCTACGGAGAGTAACTTGGCAAAGTGGAGCTATTTCAGAGAGTTTGTTGTGCTATTGGGCATAATTACAAGTACTAGCATAAAGATTTGGCATATATTTGTGTGCGTATGTTCGTACATAATGTGTCTTGCTATGACAGAGGCATTTTGCAGACCAAGTCCATTTGTGTTTGATCATAATATAGTAGAGAATTGGAGAGTATTCGAGCAGAAATACAATATTTTCATACAAGCAGCTTTTTCTGACAAAGATATACATACAAGGGCATTCATTTTGCTTAACTTAGCTGGGTCACGGGCCATTGAAATCATTCATTTGTGTATGCACCAGAAGTATATGCAGGAAAGTGTGAAAACCACAATATTGTGGCACTGGCTGACTCAAGGAAGGACCCTGAGTGCTTAAAATGTAAATTTAGAGAAATGTGCAACCCCCAGACAAATATTGCATAAGAGAGGCACTTATTTTATACAAGAGACCAAAAGCCAATTAAAACGTTTGCAGATTATATCACTGACTTGAGAAATAAAGCTAAAATGTGCAGATTTGCTTACTTGAAAGATGAGTTAATAAAGGATAGGCTTGTGTGTGGTGTTGATAGTGTTACAGTGAGAAAGATTTTGCTTCATGACAGTGATTTAATGCTAACCAAAGTCACAGAGATTTTTCAAATCCATGAGCTCACAGAAAGCACACAAGTATGCTTGCAAGTGATAAAAGCATGGTTTCAGCAGCCTCTAGAGCAAACACAGACAGCATACAACACGTGGCAAGCAAAAACAGGCCTAAGCACATGGCAGCAGCAAAGCCCTGTGGGTCTGGCAGGGAAACCTTGTAGCTTTCTAGCAAGTTCCAAGACTGGCTCAGTGAAAAGGGCATGCTCAGTGCAGTACAAGGGTGAGTCAGCAAAATCCAAATCAAGTCTTTTTGTTCACTGTCATAACTGTGGTGCCAATCATAAGTCTAAAAGAGAAAAGTGCTTATCATTTGGTCAGCAATGCCACAAGTATAAAAAAATGGAATAATTTTCAAAAATGTTGTAAATCAAGCAAGCTTCATTCAGTTATTAAGAAGAAAGGTCACTCAAAAAAGCAAGTTGATCATATAGAAAGCTGCAACCCTACTTTCTATGTAGATAGTGTATTAGTGGTCGGTGAAAAGTTAATGTAGTAGATTTGTTGGTACAGAATGAAGTATGCTGTATTGTCCTAATTAATACCAAACCCACAGAGCTCAAAGTAGACACTGGTTCAAAGTGTGATATGGTGTCAGCAGAAACATTTACTAAAGTGAGGACTGGTGAGCACTTAATTTGGCCAATTGTGTGAAGCTTGTTGCTTATGGAGATGAAGATATTTAAACCAAAGGCTCAGTAATGCTTTCATGCAATTCAACTGGGAACAGTTACAGCTTGCAATCTCATGTAGTAGGAAGACCTGTGCAGTCATTATTAGGTCTCAGAGACAGTTTGAGAATGAAACTGCTTTCTTTTACCAAAGACGTCCATCATGTAAGCACATATCCCAGTTCCAGCTTCAGTGACACTATTTTTCTCAGAGTATGCTGACGTTTTTGACGACAAGCTAGGCAAACATCCAGTTGTGTACTCCATGAAAGTAAACCCAGAGGTCAGTTCAGTGGTCAGATCAGCAAGAAGAGTCCCAATAGCTATGCAGGACAAAGTTAAGGTCCAAGTAGACAAAACTCTGCAGCAATATGTGATTTGTCCAATAACAGAACCAATTGAGTGGGCATCTTCCATGCTAGCTGCTCATAAGAAAAATTTAGATGAAATCAGAATATGCATTGACCCAAAAGACCTGAGCAAAGCATTAAAAAGACCTCATCATCCTATGCATACAGTTGAGGAGATTTCAACTCTCATGCCAAATGCCACTGTTTTTTTCTGTCTTAGATGCGAAAAGTTCATTTTGGCAAGTAATGCTTGATCACAAATCTTCACTAATGACTACAATTAGTACCCGATTTGGTAGATACAGATTCCTCAGGATGCTTTTGGAATAAATTCTGCCAGTGGAGTCTTTCAGCAAGCAATGGAACAAATTTTTTCAGGCTACCCATTTGCAATAATAGTTGATAATTTACTGGTTGGAGGGAATGGTGAAGCAGAGCATGACAGAAACCTCAGGAAAGTTCTGGACAGAGTGCGTGAAGTTAATTTGAAGCTCAATCCTCTGAAGTGTAAATTTGGACTACCAGAAGTTACTTATCTAGGGTACTTATTTACTATTTCAGGCTTATGACCAGATGCTTCCTATCAAGCAGCCATTCTTGAGATGCCAGCTCCAGACAATATCCAAGTTCTACAGCATTTTCTTGATATGGTTAACTATATGGGCAAATTTATCCCTGACTTTAGTGAGTGAACAGTGCCTTTGAGAAAGCTGACATGCAAAAATGTTGCATGGTTATGGTTAGAACAAGACCAGAGAACATTTGATACCCTCAAACAGCAAATTGCTAACCCACCTACAATTAGGTACTATGATGTCCACAAACCTGTAGTTCTTTCCTGTGATGATTTAAAATTCGGTCTTGGTGCAGTTATTCTTCAAGAGGGCAGACCTGTTGCCTATGCATCTAGAACTCTTACCTAAACTGAGATGCAGTATGCTTAACTTGAGAAGGAACTTTTGGCAATTGCATTCACATGTTTGAAGTTCCATGATTATATTTATAGCCAAGCTATCCAGCTAGAAACTGACCATCAACCTATAGTCACTATTTTAAAGAAACCTGTGCATTCAGCTCCAGCAAGACTGCAAATAATGATGCTCAAATTGCAGATGTATAATTTATATTTGTATAATTTCAAAATGGTCTATACAAAAGGTAAACTTCCTTATCTGGCTGATACCTTATCCATATCACCCCAGAAATATCACGGAACAGCTTGATGCAGAGAATTTTGACTTTGATGTCATAGAAGTGCATAATTTTTCTACCAGACTTGATGAGCTGAGAGATCATACAAAGACTGATGCAATTTTGCAAACGCTCAACCACTTCATCAGTGTAGGGTGGCTGTCAAAGCAATACTGTGTACCACCAGAAATGCAACCTTACTTTCCATACAGGGATGAGATGCTGATGGAAGATGGTATAATTTTCAAAGATCACATAGTTATTGTTCCTACTTGCTTACAGAGTGAATACATTCAGATTTTGCATCATGGCCATCCAGGCTCCATTTCTACCAAAAGAAGGGCATGAGGACTAGTATTTTGGCCTTCTCTATCAAAAGACATTGATAAAGTGCTATCTTCTTGTTCAGTGTGCAACAGTACTAAGCCACATTTGCAAAAAGAGCCACTTCAGCTAAGCCAAATTCCTGAACTACCTTGGTCAACAGTAGCAACTGACATATTTGAGTGGAACAATCAGCATTACTTATTGTTGGTAGACTCTTATTTGAACTAGTCTGAGATTGATTTGCTGCCTAAACTAACATCAGTACTGTTATTACTAAGATGAAATGTAATTTCTCAGTCCATGGTAGTCCATACAAAGATATTTCTGACAATGGTTCTCAGTTTACCAGTCAATTGTTTCAGAGATTTGCAAGAGTATGACTTTATTCATATTACTAGTAGTCCTGAATACCCACATTCAAATGGCCTTGCTGAACATGCAGTACAGAGTGCAAAGCAATTACTAGAGAGGTCAAAGTGTGACAATATGTTCTTGAATTTACTTAATCTCAGAAATATGCCACATGACAACCTACTTGGCTTGCCTGCTCAGAGACTTCTATCTAGGCAAACCAAAACAATCTTGCCTATCCTACTTTCCTTATACTATGCTACCTCATATTCCACCTATGCTTGTCCAATACCACTTACAAAGACAGCTACCATACAAACCCACCTTCCCCCTCACTCTTACTCCCATTTCCACTCTATCTCCTCTTCTCTCATTCAGCCCAACCCTCTGCACCTATTCCACCCTAAACTCTTCTCTTCTAAAGTCAAAATACTGTCACCTGCTCCAATCTACTATCTACCAAAATTCATGCCTGGCAGACCAATACGGCTAAAGGATATCTCCTTCAACAACCTAGTCCAAGCTGGTGATATCCATCCTAACCCTGGTCCTACATCCTTTATTAACACTCATCCCTTACCCTCTTCCTCCTATCTCAACACCCTAAAGAGTTTTACAATTAATGCACAAAGTCTAAACAACAAAGTGCACCAATTTCAAGCTTGGTTAAGCCATAACCAACCAGATATCTTAGCCATCTCTGAAACCTGCCTCAAGCCCTTTATCTCCGACTCTGAAAGTCTTCCCCCAGGATTTCATTGTCTCAGAAATGACTGACTAAATAAAAAAGGTGGAGGCACTGCCCTAGTCTACTCCAACCTTCTTACCTTAATTCCCCTTCAAATTCCAAGTCCTTAATTCCGGAACACTGAACTAACTGCTGGAATTCTAAAACTAAATAAACATAAAAATATCTGCATCATTGCCCTATATATCTCACCTAGTAACAATATCTCTGCACTTGAAAATATTCTTCTGTGGGCCTCTACTGAAATTAACTATGAAACTTATATCCTTGGTGATGTGAACATTGACTGGAATAAAATCAATTGCCCCTCTCTCTCCATATCCATTAACCTCTATAACTTCATTCAAATAATCCTCTCCATCACTTGACCTAACAAAATAAACCCTCCCAGATCCACTATAGATTGGATCCTAGTCTCAGATCCAAATAAAATAACCAATTCTGGCACAATTCCTGATACCTTTAGTGACCACCTCCCAGCCTTCATGCATCGTTCAACTAGTTCCTCCCCACACCAACATCAGTACATTCAAACACGTAACCTCAGTAGCTTCAACCCAACTACTTTCTCAAATATTTTCAAACAAATGAACTGGCAAATTCTAAACATCCTTCCTCTTGACAATGCTATAGAATACTTTAACTCTGTCTTCCTTGATACTTTAAACTCACTAGCCCCACTGAGAAACAAAAGGATAAAAACTAAAACTGCTCCTTGGCTATCCAAAGAGGCAAAACAGATTATGCACCACAGAGACAAATTATGGAAGCTTTACCAAAACAATAAACTGGACAATAACTTACTCCAATATAAACAGATCCGCAACCGTGCAAAACGACTAATCACCAAAGACAAAAAATCCTACTATATCAAACTTCAGTCCAATAACAATAAAACCTCAAAAAAATTCTGGAGCTCAGTAAACTCACTCCTCAATCCAGGCTCCAAGAATAATCCCTGTCCTGACCCAAGTAAATCTGATCTCGAACTAGGCTCGGAATTTAACTCATTTCTCATAGACACTGTTACTATCCTCACCAAGACATTTCCCAATAATAACCCAACTGTTCTACACTTTCCCCCTTTTAACTCACCTCATCTGTTTGAACTCAAACCCATCTCCACTAACTTTATAAAAAAACTTTTGTCCAAACTTAAACCTTGCTCTAACTCTCCCGACAATATTCCCTCTTATTTCCTAAAATATGCTGCTGATGGTATTGCACTCCCAATCAGCATCATTATCAACTGATCCATAAAAGAATCATACTTTCCCAAACTCTGGCACTCAGCTTATATTCTTCCTCTTCATAAAGGAGGCAAAATACCAGCATCTCAAACTTTCACCCCATTGCTTTGCTCTCACCAATCTCCAAAATCCTAGAAAAATGCATCCACCTCCAACTTATGCCATTCCTGACCCAAAACAATCTTCTCACTCCTACCCAGCATGGCTTCCATCCAGGCCATAACACAATAACCACTCTACTCTCTTTCCTAGAAACTGTCAATCAAGCCCAAGATTCAGGCCACTTAGTTTCTACTGTTTTACTCGATCTGTCTAAAGCCTTTGATACTGTTTCCCACAAGCACCTTCTCTGTCATCTCTCAAACCTTAATCTCTCACATAATTATTTATTCTGGTTCTCTAGCTATCAGACAGATCACAGGCAGTCACATGGAAAAATTCCATCTCTTTCTTCCTACCTACCCCAACTGGCATACCACAGGGATCCATCCTTGGGCCAATGCTTTTTAACATCTTCATCAATAACTTTCACACTGCTATTCCTGATGCTATAATCATTCAATATGCAGGCGATTCAAACTTAGTCTGCTCTGCCTCAAACCTCTCTGAATTGCTGACTAAAACCCAAACTGCCTTCTCATCAACTGATAACTGGATGTGCCAAAACCACCTCTCTCTTAGTGCAGATAAATCAAAGATTCTACTACTCCCTCCCACATAGACCCTCTCCTATGATAAAAACAACTTCAAAGTCTATAGTCAAACCAGCTCACCTATAGAAGTGGTCCCCACTGCCAAACTGCTTGGCGTTGCTGTAGATGAACACCTCAAGTTTGATATTCATATTCAACAAAATATTAAGAAAACTCACCAAAAGCTAGGTATGCTATATAAGAATAATAGCTTTCTCTCCAACTCTTCCAGGCAAACTCTGGCCTCGACTTATCTTCTTCCTTCCTTATTATACAGAGCCCCTCTCCTAACCAACCTGTCCTCCTCTATCACCTTTAAACTAGAAAACTGCTGCAACAAAATCTCTAAATTTGCCTCTAAATCTAAAAATACCACCCATCACTGTTTAAACCTACAATCCCTGAATTGGCTTGAACTCCCAAACTACCTAGACTATCTCCAACTCACTACTGCACATAGACTCATATTTCACCCAACAAAATGTCCCGCTCTAACTAACATCCTTTCCCCTTACACACCCAACAGAGCTCTAAGATCTGAATATCAGAACTTAATTTTTATCCAGAAACTTAAATGTCCTGCTGGCCAACTTCTCCTCTCTTTCTCACTAAGTACAAAATGGAATTTCCTTCCCTCCACACTAAGAACCATACCAAACTCAAAAAACTTCAAAACCCATCTATTCAAACACCTGTCCACTAAATGGAAATGTACCTGCCTTCACCCAAACTAATCCAAGGGGGTTCTTGTTCTGGTTCCCAAGATCTACAACTCTCATAGTTATCTTCCTATGAGCCTATCTAAGCTCTCAACAATTTCTATAGCTTCACACAGCCCAACCTTATAAATATTGTAAATCGCATTCTACTGTTGATGTGTGTATGTAAAGCATATTTACATTTTCTTAAAAGGTTTGTATGTAAACTGTTTCCACACGTAACCCATATCTGTTTTCCTCAAATGAAACTGTGTGATCCCTACCTTCAAGCTTAATGAATTTGTTAACTATGTATGATATTGAATGCAATTATGAGTAACTATTCTACATAAGATCTTTGATATTAACTATCATTTGTATCTAAATTGTATAATGCATCTTGGAGCTTTTCTCCCTGGGCCTCCACTGAAAATAGGTCAATTTGGCCCAGTGGACTTCCCCGGTAATCAAATTGCAAAGAAATAAATAAATCTGTTCTAGTTTGTTGGTGCCTAATGCTAAAAGCAACAGAGCAATTAAAGCCCAGCTTTTTAAGAAACATGTTTCTCAGATGTTCAGCTATGATAAAATGAGCAGATATCTTTGTCTGTGAAAAGGAGAGACAATGAGGATGCAAACAGCAAAAGGCTTTGATCAAATTGGTCAAGTGAGAGGTGTATGTGGCAAGCCAAGATCCTACTTAGTGGAATCTGAGGGTATAGAATACAGGAGAAACTGCAGGCATCTTCTTCCTGTATCAGAAATGATATTGCAGCATAGTACCTCTGATATAGACTCTAGATCTCAGAGCAATCCTGACAATGTTCATACCGAAAAACATGTCTCAGTATCCATTCCTGTTCCTGATGATGTCCCAGTTGTCCCAAAGTTGAACATTCCTTGAAAACAGTCCCCATTGCTAGATCCAATTCTGACTTTTATGTTACATGATCAGGTAGTATTTCCAGACCTAGTGTAGAATACACAGGAACCTGGACATGATTGTTTTACATGTGTCTAATTTTGTATGATTGCATGTCAAATAATTAGTGCTGTATAATTGCATGTCAAAAGATCATTTCTGTGAATTGCATGTCATTGAATACTGTCATTTAGTATATGGACTATTTCTCAAAGAGGGAAGTTGTAGATCAGAG
The DNA here is from genome assembly GCF_019279795.1 of Protopterus annectens. Lineage (NCBI taxonomy): Eukaryota > Metazoa > Chordata > Ceratodontiformes > Protopteridae > Protopterus > Protopterus annectens. The sequence continues at coordinate 940,241,096 of NC_056732.1, forward strand.
CATGTGTATGCACCTTTAAGAAGTATTTCCAGATATAAGCACATGCATATAAATAGTGAGCACGTGCAGGCAGCAGTGCCATTCTGAGAGAACAGCCAGTTAACATGTGTGAGTGTGGTAGTCAGTCTGTTTACAAGTTTATTAAAGTTTAAGTTACAAAGCCTCATTCCTGATGTGTTTTTGTGTAATAAAGCTGCTTGAAATGAACCCACAAATGTTCACCTGTTTTATCCTGACCAGATGAGTGACATTTTTCTGGTGGCCCATGGTTCTGGGAGGATCCTGTTTTTTTTCTGAACCAGCCTGGCACAGTTGTTTTGAACTTTTGTTTTCATGAACTTTGATAGTTATGCTTGTATTATTTCCTGCAAGAGGAAACTGAGCTGTAAGAGAAACGTTTCTGTTATACTTTGGAAAGGAAGGTTGACAAATATGGATAACCCCCTGAATTAACTTTCTCTTTTCATCAAATGTCCTCAGAACTTCCTCAGAGAAAGGAATAAATAATACTTCCTTATCCATGAGACTATTTAAAATGGCACTTTTAACATCCTCTGGTAAATTTTGGGAATGTATCCAAATAAAACTTGTAAAAATAAAGGCAGTAGCAGCAGCCCTGGAAACAACATCAGCAGCGTCATAAGCACAAACAACATCAACAGTGTAATAAGCACATTTCAAAGAATGTTTTATTACCTGATATAGTGGATATTACAGAACACAGTAAATGTTTAATATCTAAAGAGGGGATATCTGCAATTATATTATTTACATTATCATAAGAAGCAAGCAACAATTTGGATGTGTGCCTGATAATTAACAATTCTGAATGCCAGGGTGGATGAAGAATAAACTTTTTTTTACCAAACTTATCCAAAAACTTTCCAGCTTTGATCAGAAGTGGTAAGGCTAATTGCTGAAAGAAGTTTATTAGAAGCTTACTTCAGCAATGAAATTATTGTAGGATCCGTCCTGGCATTAGAAAAAAAGAAATGTCTGGGACATGGACACTTTATACAACTTATAAGACATTTTAAGAACAGATGTCTGACTGTCAAGAAAAGTGCAGACTGACAAAAAAGGCATTCTGCAATGCTGTCAAAACAGGGCAAACAGGTGCAGGTTGAGAAAAAGACCTGCAATAAATGATAATGGCTGGGATTCACTAATCCTCCGTGTAAGACTAACTAAGTATTACTCGGAGACTGCAGTCTAAGAGTATGATGTCAGCGCATCATGCATATGCATGAGGGGGCGCTGACTCAACTCTAAGGCTAACATGGAGCATGTACAAGTGCAGGGGGTGTGTCAGACTGCCGAGCAGTCCAAATATCCACGCCCCTGCAAGTGCCTAAACAGCAAATGTCACCAGACTTGAGCGAGTCTGCTCAAATGTGTATATCTCCAACACTACACTCCCCCACATTCCAAACCCATGTACAAATGTAATAAAATGTAAAATCTTTTTTTTTTCCTCATTCCCGATATAGCTGCTCATATTTGCGAGTGTGTGCATGGGTTTGCCTATTGCTTAGCTACAGTTAGCATTTCAGACATTGAAGAGGATAATGAACTACTTATATGCAAATTAAGCCAAATAGCAATAGTGTAGTGGTAGAGCCTTCGCACAGAGGAGGCATTCCTGTTCGAGTCCCACCCCCCTTCCCATTTTCTGTAGTAAATCTGTGCATAAAAATAATTCCTGACATTTACCTTTTAAATATTAGTAAAATGCATTGAAATGGCCTATGTAGTAGTGAACGATATTTTATATATAAGAAGGTGAAATGGTCATGCATACTGATAAATTCATAAGTAATGTATCTTAAGCAGTGTGAAGCATTGCTAAGCAAAGTTAACCAGTATTAAGCATATTTAAGTATAATTGCTCATAGCTAAGCAGTGCTTTAACTAGCGCAATAGCTTTGCACGGAGCTGCGCATTGTGCCAACTAGCGCAAACAAAATACATTTGCACGGAGCTGCGCATCGCACTAACTAGTGCAATGTTGGGCAACATCGGTAAATGTAGAGCAATGTTGGGCAAAGTTGAGCAAAGTCGGCTAAACACATCCACACCTCCTAGCTGGTCAGGCCATTAGTAAAATAAAAAGCAATGACAGGCCTCGAACCCAGGATAGTGTGCACCATAATCACAGTACTGATCCACTAAGCCATGACAGCATTTGATGTTCATGGACTGTCAATACACATATACATATTGATTAAAGTTTACCCAGTGCTAAGCAGGTGTGCACTCAGCTGAGAATTTTCAAATCTGGCCAATCACAAATAAGTGCGGGAAATGAGGCATATTTAAGCTCCATAGGCGGGAATGCTTGCCATAACTGGTTGTAGCTCCCATCTGCAGGCAGCAATGGCTGGTGTTGGAGAGGGCTCTCGCTTCCGAGTGCAATGGTGGGGCATTGAGGAGTCAAAAGTGATGGTTTGACTCCTCATCCATCATCATGATGTTAGACTCCTGAAGGGCCAGTTCCAGGGCATGGAATACAAAGCAGAAGCCTGGAACCGTCTCGCACATGAACTCACCAGTGCCACAGGCATCCCTCGGACTGGTGAGCAGGTCAGGCACCACCATGCAGACCTGAAGAGACGCAACCAGGACCAACTGAACCAATGGATACAGGAGGCCCATGGGATGGAAAATGCCCCACTACTGTGTAGGTAGCCATGGAATGAAGTATGCAAAAATTGCTAGTGTAGTCGATAGTATGGATAAGTATAAGTCTCAATATCACTTCATTTACTTCACAGCGGCAGGTGCCCGTGTGGTGAATTAGCAAGCCTATGCAGATAGGCTGCTAAGGCTGTGCCACCAGGTAGGTTAGTAATTATGCTGCATGTATTGTTATATACAATAAGTGAGAGAGCCTGACAAAAAGTGTAGTAGCCCAATAATAAAGGTATAATAAGGCTTGAATAACCTCTCTGCATGTACTGTTATGTAAAATAAGTGAGAGAGCCTGAAAAAGAGTGTTGTAACCCATTAATAAAGGTATAATAAGTCCTGAATTATTTCTCTGCATGTATTGTTATATAAAATAAGTGAGAGAGCCTGAAAAAGATTGTCATAAACCATAAATGAAGATATAATACATCTTGAATAAGTCGTCTGCATTACTGTAATATCAAATAAATGAGAGAGCCACTAGAAACGTGTGTAATGTAATTAATAAAGGTATAACTCCTGTAGTGTGTCCGTGTCACTTTCTTCGAAATGTTGATGTACTCTTGCAGTATAGAAATAGTAGTGTTGTATTAAGTGCTGTCAACCCACACTTGGGTAGGTCCATAGAAAGTGGATGAAGGGAGTGCCAGTATCTGTTAAGCATATATACAGTCTGGCATGTATAGGTAAATCTGGCACATGAGTAGCTTGTTATTGTGTTCACCAGAAATGTCAGTGTGCTGCTAGAAATGTAGGGGGCTGTTAAAATATAACTGATAATGTCACCTGAACACATCCAGATATGTAGATATATAAATATAAATAGAATATATAAATATGTAGCAGTAACATCTGCATTCTGGACAGTTTGTATGTCAGATACAGGTCAGGTATATAAGGAACTAGCAAAACCCATTTCACAACTTAATGGACATTGTCTAGTGTAATAATACATATAGGGGATATATACCTGCAGTCAATAGGAATGTAGTGTAAACTATAAGTACATATAAGTTGTTAATAAAGGTATCTTTTTACACCCTACTGTATGTGCATAAACAATGCAATTCCACACCTCAGTTGGTATGTGTAAACTCAAAACATTTGTTGGGACATATGTCCTATTGGTTTATAAATATCTGCATTTACTTTGATGCATGTGCCCTGTTCAAACACCACAATCTTGGTGGCCTGTTGCCACCAATTAATCCTGCATGCTGTTGGAATGTCCACTGTTGTTCTGTATATGCATGTGTTATGCTGTTCAACTGTTGGAACTGGTGTGTTGGGTTAATGGGAATATTACTGCATGCTGTTACAACTAATTTGGAATGCTGTTGGCTGTTACCAACCCATATTGTCATTAGATCCTCCTAAACATAGAACGTATGGGAAGGCCGGTCCCAGCGGATCCACCTGTCCCACCTCAGCTGGCGATGGCACCTGGCACCAGCCCTGTGCCACCTTCAGGTGGAAGTGCTCATCCCCCCTGCAAGCGTGGCCAGAGGAGGGCCACCTATCACCCTCTGAACAGTCCGGGCTGTGGTGCGTAGGGAGATCGAGCATTCAGTTGCTGATCCTCTATGCCAGCTCGAGGCAAGAGTGGCGTGACTCATGGGTGAGCCTTCCCCTCCTATGCAGCCCCTAGCACAGCCACCCTCTGGCCTGTGAAGGTGCAGTGGTGACTGCCCATGGGTGCGGATCTCAATTCCACTGTTGCCATCTGTGGGCTCATGGACTTGCGATTTCCAAACATCCTTCCCTGTCAATGGTGTTCACCCACCCCATGTGTCATATTCCACCCCTGTATGCATCTTGTTTGTCTTGTCTGTTTACCTCCCCAACCTACCTCACAAAATATACCTACTTCTCCTACCCCACATTCCACTCTCACCTGAAAAAAATGGGCAATCTGCTCCCACAAAAAAATTATGCCCATACATAGCTGCCCAGTTTGCACAAATGTCCGCTGGACACATAAACTGAAATTTAATTGGCAGTACAACATACTTCGTTGTCCTCACCCCTCTCTCAGGGGTGGAAGGTTTCAAATTTCCCTCCAAATGACTAGTATATGCACAGCTGTTGCTGTTCAAGAAATGGGCAGCTATGGACCTTCCCTACACCTGTCCTGCACATCCTGAGTTGTTTTCCCTACTGTCTTTCCCTCTTTGTGCCCCTTTTTCACCACTTTCCTATCTCCCCATTTTCTTTTCTTTCATAGAAATGAGCATGGGGGTTAGCGTGAGTAAGCACTTTTAAGCAGTAGTAAGCGGGTTTGCGTGAGTGTGCATTTATGTGCGCTTAGCTTAGTATTGCTAGGCGTCGTGCAAACCCGCACAAACCCGCACAAACCCGCTTACAACTGCTTAAAAGTGCCTTAGTCACCCTGCATATGAAGGGCCTTATTCTGCTCAGCAGCACAATAAAACACCACTGTCAGTCTCGAACCCCAGACCTTGGACACACTAGACTGCATGAAGTACCACTAGGCCACAGTAGATATACAGCAGGTTGTTGCTGAAATATATATACATCATGCATCAGAATGAGTGAATGTAAAGGAAAGATAGGAATGCCATAACACAAAACCTGTTCTGTGGAACTTTACCAGCAGTTGTTGTGGAATTGCATTACACGACTGTGATAACAGAACCAGACATTCTAGCAGTAAATAATGTTACAGCAGCACTTTACAACCCCCACACAGTATCATAGCAGGACAATCCCCACCCAAATGTACAAAATACCTGTGTGTTCAAGGTACAGCAAGGATGTAGGTAGGCATACTCAGTACTGGAATTGTCCAGTTTTTATGAGCATCCAGTGATAATGTCAACAACAGAAAAAGCACAAACTGTGCAGAAGTGAGTACATTAATATCCACAGTACAGCAGTTCCCAAACAGTTCATGTGCAAAATGAAAACATCTCAATAACTATGTATGTATGCCAGCTAATTGTATAAGTAGAAAAGAAACAACATACTCCCATGTATCTTGTGTTAGCATTTGTAGGGGTGAGTACAATTCTATACTGTCAACTGTGTACTGGAAGTGGCAACATTCAGGTCTGAGTACAACATTCAAATCATTGGCTACACACCTAGCATCAGTTATAAGAAGTATACCAACCTTCTGACTTACACAATGGTGTCCGCAGCAAACAAGCATGGTCCCCACTTTGGAAAGCTGAAAGGGCTACGCCTACCTGACTTAGCAATTTATAGTATTGGGTTGCTATGACAATGAGTACTGCAAGTACCACACAGCAGGCTGCATGCAATTGCCAAATGGTGGCCACCAACTGGTGCAGAGGCCATCACATGCACATGTGCAGATGCCTATAAAGGCAGGCTGTACTTGCTGTCCACACATGCAATCATTTCATTGCAAGTACGGAGGGAGAGAGAGTGAGAGAGAGCGAGAGAGAGAGAAGTATGGACGCAGACAACAGCAGCAGGAAAAAAGAAAAAAGATCAACCAAAAATATATTGAAAGAAAAAGTAATATATAGCAAAAAAAAAAAAAGAAAAACTAAAAGAATATATTGAAAAAAATATATATTGAAAAAAATAGATCATATTGAAAAAAATAATATATTGAAAAAAATATTTAAAAAATATATATATTGAAAAGAAGAATATATTGAAAAAAATAATATTGCAAAATAAATAATATATTGAAAAGAAAAATAATTATATTAAAATAAAAAATATATCTTGAAAAAAATCATAAGCTATAAAAATAAAAGCTATTACAAAACACACGAAAATGACAAATACGAACACATACAAAGGTAAGGTATGTAACAGCTATGTATTTACTGGCATGTAGTAGATGTTTATGAAGAGTACTCTACATAGTTTGAATCATCCATATGTGGCAGCAGTATGTATCTATGCACAGATGCCCTGCATAACTACTGGCATGGGGACATCAGTGTGCAGCTGTGTGCAGTGGGATATGACTGTGACATATGTAGTTGAGCATTAAATGTCAAACATCTGATCCATGTTATCTGTGTTCTGTACAGTAGTGTGTACAATGTCTGTTTGTGGGAGTAGCGCATGCGGTTATATAAACATGGATGTGACAGAGTAACAAATGCATGATAGTCATATTAATGTGTAGCTTAGCATTGGCAACAGCTGTACCAGGCTAGTATGCTAATCTAGCATTTGCAGCTATATATATACACCCTCTAATATTACTGTGTGCTCACATGTGGCACCTGTTCATGTTGCAGCAAGGCCCAACAGGTCAGCCTTGAGGTACACAAACTTACGACAGTGTGGACCTTGTGTGTGTATGGCACACAGATACGAAGAAATCTGTCTGTGTCAGATATATTAACATCTGTACATGTGCATAGAGTAAGGGACATACTGCAACTATTTGTGAAGGGTGGACATATATATGTTGTTGAAGGTTGTTATGTGCATATTCATATGTAGGTTGTAGTGTGTGGCAAACAAGACAGCATGCAGTGCTGTTATATGACATGTGGTGGTTAAACACTGTGGGTATGATTCATCAGGTTTGCCGTGTTTCAGCCAGTGAGGCCTGTTAAAGCTACATGGGCTGGGAATACCTTCAATGCATTCCGCACAACACTGTGCAATATTATGACATAACGGTATACCTGACAACCTTTGCATAATTGATATCCCCACCATGAAAAATGGACTGTATATGTGCCTATATGTATATCTACATGTACACCAATGGATGTTTATATGTATGTGTGTGTATATGTATATATATATATATATATATATATATATATATATATATTTAGAGAGAGAGAGAGGGTCAGATTTACTGCAAGAGATGCCTGGTGACAAAGCCATGTACCCAAGCTTACTGTTGACACTGCATTGGCATACCTTCTTGCAAAGACTCTGTACCCATGAACTACCACATAGGTGGTAGTCTACTTAACATCGAAGGTGTGATAAGAGACCATGGGACACAGATGGACAGTAGTCACTCCTTTGATAATCACAGTGCCACACTAGCCATGTTATCTGTCTACATGGCACACGTCATCACAAAAGGTGTGTCATCCAGGGAAATATAGGTCAGTGTTCCCCTCTACTCATCACACATAAAGCCCATTATTGAGTACAATGCCCCACGTGGTATGTACCTCACAAGACATCGACAGCAACTGGAAATGACACAGACATACCTCACAAAGAGTAATACCGGCCTCAAACAGATGCCCTATACAGACCATCTCACAAACCCACAGCTAGACTGTGTTGCATACTGCCTACACAGAGGTGACCTCTGCCTAACATACTAAGCTATGTCAGACCCACAGCTGTTGGGCATGCTCCACATAAACAGATCACAATCCCTATGAGCTACACGCTCTAGGGGAACTAAACCTTGTGACCTCAATAAACAGCACATGCTGGAGGATAGAGTCCTATCTCAGAGACATCCCATACTCTGGAATAAACCACTTATCAATAGCAAACAAAGCTCCTAAATAGCAGTCATCAGAAATAATCCTGAAGATTGTATGGGAGATAGGAAATACACCCCGGGAATCACCTCTGTGGCTCTGTTTGACAGGGCCACGTGAAACACACTTACCTGTGTGTCAAAGGCCAGGGTAGTGTATGGCTAGACTTCTATAGGCCCTAGGGCCAGTAGCCTATTACCTACCTATGAAGTGATACGCACCCACATGTACTTGTTGCAATAATTGCTATGTGAGGTTGACTGAGTGTGATGGTGAATGTGTTGGTGAATGTGTCAGAGGTCTGTATATGTGTGATAACTTAGTGGGAAACTGTTTCTGTCATGGTATTATGTGTCCTAGCTGTGATCCCAGCAAAAGATGTGTATGCAATAGCTAGGCAGAAAAAGCAGTATGCCATATGGTCTGACGTAGTCCCTTGGTGTTGACTGCAGTGTCCCATTGTAGGCTAAAGCAGTACATGTATGCTTATTGAGTGTTACTGCTGGTGAATCCAACTCATGTATGAACTGTAGTACTACCTGAAGCTGTATGCCTACACAGCACAGTATGGTGTATGTCTACATTTCATGGAACCACTGTTTTGTGTGTTCCCTGTAGTCCTCACAGATTACATACCTCAGGCATAAGGCCTTGTAACTACTGGCACACAGTACTGTATGGTACACAGGTAAATGTCATTTGGGTTGCCATACCTTTGTGTCTGGTATGTATGTCTGATGTGTTTGGGGGTATGCCTGTACCATGGCCTCGGTCATATGTGTGTTACAGGATATAAGTGCGTATCTAGCAACATGTATAGTCTAATACAGCAGTATGCCACTTATATTAACGAATGTGCACATATGTTAGGCAGGGGTTTGCCATCAACGACCAGTGTGGTATACTGGTAATACTGTAACTGGACTTTACAATCATTGCAATGGAATACATATTTCCTGATGCATTAGCTTAATATATACCTCCTGTGGCTAGGTGGTGCATTGTGTCGCAAACAGTGTGCCATGTACTGTTGTATAGTCTTGCATACTGGTTTATCTTTGTTGCTGTGCAAAACATGGTTTGATATATAGAGTGTGCCAGGCACTGTCAAGTAGTTCTGGGCTGAGCACTTATATGTAGTATTGAAAGTGTGTATCCTCTGACAGCCAATAGTTTGCTATATATGGCAGTTAATTGATATCTGTACTTTAGAATGTTGTGTGCCACATGACATGCTCACACATATTGTTTCATTTTCTTCCAGGGTAATGGCCCACCATCGTAACCCCACCTACAGCACGGCAGAGGAAGAACAGATAACAACAAGCCCGGTGTAGCACTATGCCCTGCTGTTCTCCAGGACCAGCCAGGACCAGCATGAGTGGACTGCACTGTGGCAAGATCTTGTCCATAGGGTAAATGACATAGGCATGCATAACCGGACATATGAGCAGGTACGCCATCACTGCAGTGATTTAATTAGATATGTCCGGCAGCATGCGTCAGATATCTGTAGACAACAGCTTGCCACAGGTGATGGGGTACCCATCCATCCCCCCTCAACAGAGTGGAGGAGCTGCTCCTGAGCCAGGTGGCTCCTGGTCAACAGCAACAACAACAAGCAACATGCATCATCATGGAGGTCGGAGCATCCCAGCAAGTTGACACGGAGTGTGCAGGTAACATGGCGTAGCTTTAGACTACTGTTACCTCGATTGTTAGAGCATGTTCATGTGAGATGTGTACTGTGTAGTTAGAGGATGTGGTGCCTAGTGTTGTGCAATACTAATAATTAGGCATGTAATCTGTAGGCCTGTGACTGTCAACCATTGTACTACTGTAAGATTGCAGACACACAGTAGTAATGCCACAGTTGTTGCCACTGACAAACTGTCTCATATCCTTGTAGGTCCCTCTGATGTGACAGCAAGGCAGGAAACCCATGCTGGTGAGTGTGTTCTACATTTAATATTGCTAATTAAATGTTCATGTCATAGGTGAGCTGTAGGCCATGTAGACGTAACACACCTATGCATAATGCATGCTGTGCATGTTTACTGTGAGACTATGCACATCCCAGTAATGTGGATAGCTGCCTAAAACACATACAATACTCAGAGCATCCCACACAATTGTGGCAACACTGTAGTGGACATTGGACAGGCAGAGGCAATACACATGCACACAACATACACAACTTTGTCATACACGTTACACATTCACATGCTACACATGGTGTATTCAGACACCCGCTGTAAGGTCACACTCCAGTATCCCAAATGTCATCCACACAGCACACATAATATACCTGAAAGGCAGATGCCACTCATGTGGCTGTGTGACACTCTTCAACACATAACACATTCATGTTAGGCAATGCCCCCTATTGGGCACCATACAAACTCATGTAACAACTGGCTGTGAAATGGTGAATGTAGCCATGGTACAGCAGTTCTGGTACAGCATGGTATGTGGTGGTCTGGCACACATTAGTAGCCTTGAGTGACCACATGATGCTGCATGATGATGGCTCATGGTACTACACCCCATCCAGTTACAGTGACAACAGTACTACACATAGCATTAACTGCTATGCACCTCAATGTTGTGTGTGTGCAAACATATGGACCAATACACAATATGCATAGCAATCACCTTTTGTTCAAAGTGACACATATATGTCTTGTAATGTTATTGAGTGTATAGGTCACATGACACACACTGTGTATGGGTGATGTTTAATGTTGTAGTTGTGTTGTAGCATGCCATGTCATGGCTGGCACTGGCATGGCCACAATATGTCCTACACTCAACATAACCACTGTACAATGGCTATGTTGAGCAATGGTATTCCATCAGGTATACATACACCACTCATCCTGTGTGTATACATAGCATGCATGTGCTAAACCTGTGTCCACATTTATCTGCTAAAGACACAGATGCTCTAATCAAAAAGGGATATCTATGTGACACACAGATACCCATCCAGCCATGGTATGTATACCTGTAAGTGATGGTGCACAGGACATTGCAGAGCTTTTAATACTTACACAGCAATGTTGTGTCCATGTACACATTGTGTTCCAGGGTGAGGCCAATCACTGAACAACGACACATATGCATCAAAGCCATGTATATTGTTATTAACAAGGGCTGTCTACACCCGTACTGCATGCTGTTGAGGAACACACGTCCTGCATGCTGACAAGTGTGATATAACTGTTTGCCTTGTGATACTGTACCCCACCATCACCCACTATTGAGTACGTTCTGGATATCTGGTGGTGTGTATGTGTGTGTGTGTGTGTGTGTGTGTGTGTGTGTGTGTGTGTGTGTGTGTCTGTTTTAGTGAGGAGTGCATTTGTGTGCATGTCTGCATGTGTGCATGTGTTCATGTGTTCATGTGTGCATGTGTTCATGTGTGCATGTGTGCATGTGTTCATGTGTGCATGTGTGCATGTGTGCATGTGTTCATGCATTCATGTGTTCATGTGTGCATGTGTGCATGTGTGCATGTGTTCATGTGTGCCAACATCATGTACATGTTGTAAAGTGTGTTTCATGTCTTCCTCTCACAGGTTCTGACCTTGGGCTGGTTCACTGCAGCAGGGAAACTGATGTCACTGAGCAAAATAGTGATAATGATGATAGGTGTGTTGAGGCACAGGCATGTTTGCCAGGGTCTGTCGTTGGGCCACCAATCGACAGTATACAAGTGCCCACCCCATCCATGCACACAGTCATACTGCCAATACATCCATCACCAATGCCCTTAGCTGAGGGACAGCATACAGTCAGCATTGGCCAGGACAGTGCAGTATCCATGGCACATTCATCCTGACACAGCAGCCATTCCCAGATGTCTGGAAGGTACCACATAGGCAGATGTCCAGGGGTTCTCGTCGGAGCACTGCTGCTCATCATGCCACTGGCAGATGTGCCATAGGTCTTACAACCTCACGCATGTTCCAGGCTGTCATGGAGGCACAGGCATGTATGGAACGGTACACCAGACAGGGACTAAGGGCACAGATGGCACATAACACCGCCGTAATTGACAATATCTGTGACCTAGCTGGTGCCATCTGTAATTACACTGAGGTCACTGATAGACGTTGGGGAGAGACATTGGATGTCCTCCGCAATGTCATGTTCATGTGTCAGGACAGTGCGGGATGGTTGAGTCGTTGATGTGGACATATGCCAGCAACATCAGCAGCTGGCAGTCACCGCAGATGTCTCTCAAGCCACAGCCGCTCCTGTAGTGCCAGTACCAGCCCCAGCAATGTTGGGGTGGGCTGCCCATAGAACGTCCTAGAAGATCACGTGCACGTGGCTCTGGACAGTCTCAGCAGGGACATGGGTCCAGTGTACATCCATCTACCTCTGGGATAGTACCCAGTCTGGCTTAGTACCTGATAGTGTCAGTAGCACCCCTGCCAGGCACAGATACTGTATCCGTGGCCAGAGAAGGTGATCTGTAAAGCCTCAGAGGTACAGTCTGTGGCTGTTCCACAAATACCCGTATATGGCAGCCACATGGTGGAACTGTGTGCATGCAGACACATACACACACATAATACAGACACCTAGGGCTAACACATACCCACACACATTACGTCAACATTGACCCATACCAGTATTCTTGCCCCTCACACACACACACACACACACACATACACATACATGCCGATTGGATGGCTCACTGTAGGCCTCGGGCAAACCAACAACATACCCTGTGCATATGATGAAACCTGTACCATCTCCTGTCATCTGTAACATCGATGCAGGAACAGGCTACCATGGTGCTGATGCACAGGGTGTCTTTATAGCAGTATAGCTATGTTAGCATGTTGTCAGCAGTAGAGTGTAATGATATGCTTGAAAGTGTAGCTGAGCAGGCATGATGCATTAAAGCTATGATTGCCATTGTAGTATTGTTTGCACCAGTGTTAGTTCCAAGAGTGTATTGTCTGCCCACGTGCCACTTGGCTGATGTGTGCAGTATTGGCAGCATGTGTTGGAGAGTGGACAGTATGTGTGGGATGTGTGTAGCACAGATTTGCAGGTGTACAGTTGTGAACATGGTGGAGGTGCACTGTCTGCATGTACTTGCATAGTGGACACATGGGCAGGGTGACATGCTCTGTATTACACAGTAACACTCCATAGTTTCTATTGGTGGCCAGTAAACATTGTACTACACACATTTCGGAACCTGACTACACATGTGTATGACATGGTTTGACACTGTGCTGTGGGTGATACTGTTACTATCTGTCATTGTTTTGCATTCTGGTAGTATGCATGACTTCAACAGCCTGACCATAACCAATCGTTAGATGATGTCTTGACAACTGACACACAGATGTAGGACACCCAGCAACATTTGGATCCTTCAGGTACTATACTATGCCAGTAACCAGTGGTATTCACCTGCACCCATTACTGAGACCACTCCTGTTTGGCATATAGCTCTCTTAGGTACAAGCAAATCAAGTAGGGATATGTCTGTCCACGTCTGGTAATGCATACTGTGGCCTATAATGCATTCTCCAGGTGACACACACATCCTCCACAAGGGTATCATACAGACAGATACCTGTTGTCAAACCCATGCTGTAAAGCTATAGGCCAAACTAAGCATAGACATCCACCTTTACGGAACATAATATCCCCACAGTACCACATAGGTAGTAGCCACCAACATGATGAACAGGTACCGATGTGTACATGCAACCTAGTGTTACATAATCTCTCCTTTGATAATCACATTTTCTAAGGTATTTTGAAATCCCTCCGTGGATCACATAAGCAATAAGGGGTCTGCATGCATATCCACAAAGGTTGATGTACACCTATGATGAATAGTCATCATTGACAGACTTTGCTGCGTTTGACAGGTCTGACATATACCTCGGCCATAAACCCTCAATCACACAATTGAATAGAAACTGTAATGAGTGTGTGTGACATGGATGACCTAGGCCAGACATCACTGCAGTGGCTGGCCTTGTCATAAGCATACAGATGTGACCTAAGGTCTGGGAAGCAGCAGCACAGTTTGGCAAAGATGACAGATGTGTTCTTGGATAAAGCAGGGTTCCTACACATGCAATAACTGAGGTAACATGTACGTATATGTATTTGCTACACAGCTACCTCACATGTGCAATGCATACTGATATGTCATACAGTAGTAAAAGCAAAACCCACAACACATTGACCAACAGTGTCACACACATAGAGCACACACACTCACCAATTGCAGGATTCAAAACCCTACCTAACTACTTCATGATACTAGAGGAGTACGCATTAACACAACGCACTATACACATTACTGGGAGGTCTCTTTTCCACAGGTATATTTGTAGGATGGTGACATCATCAGACTTGACAAAGATAAGTATACCACTTGTAAGGTGTTCTACTACCCTGCAAAAAGGATGCTCTTCTCTAAGGTAATTACACACAAACACACACAGTTGTCAAGTGCAGGATTCAAACCCCTACCTAACTACTTCATGATACTACAGGAGTATACCATTAACACGACATGCTATACACATTACTAGGAGTTCTTTTTTCCATACGTATATTTGTAGGATGGTGACATCATCACACTTGACATAGACATGTATGCCACTTTTAAGGTGTTCTACTCCTCTCAAAGGTGATTACACATCAACACACACACACAGTTGTCAAGTGCAGGATTCAAACCCCTACTTATTTAGCTCAAGATATTAGAGGAGTATGCATTAACACGTCGTGCTATACACATTACTGTGAAGTCTTTTTTCCACAGGTATATTTGTAGGATGGTGACATCATCAGACTTGACAATGATTAGTATACCACTTTTAACTACTTTAACTTTTTGCTACTCTCCAAAAATGTTGCTCCTTCCCAAGGAGACCACACACACACACTTGTCAAGTGCAGGATTCAAACCCCTACCTAACTACTTTATGATACTACAGGAGTACACATTTACACAACGTGCTATACACATAACTGTGAGTTCTCCTTTCCACAGGTATATTTGCAGGATGGTGACATCATCAAACTATACAATGTGGGTTACATTAGGTGACATTAGGTGGGCTACATAGAAGGAATGTATGAACACTTTGGCCATGTGACCATCAAAGGGGAGTTTGCTATCTACCTGTGTCCCCAGGGCCATAATGACTTTCTCCTTACATACTGGATTGCCACCTATGTGGTAATTTGTGTGCACATTGTTTTACACAAAGGGGATGACTATGCATTCATTGGCATTCAGCTTGAGGGCACTGTTTTGACACCAGGTGTCAGTCTCTGTAAGACACTTCTGGAGGATGTCTGTGTCAGCCGTAGAGTCGATTATGGACCAGAGTTAGCAGTCATCTGCAAACCTCTTCAGCCATACAACTCCCATGCTTGCATGTACCATTGAGCAGTATCTACTGAACAGGTGGGGTCCCAGGACCCAGACCTGTGGGATGTCATTTGTGACTGGCTTAGAGTCGGACATAGCACCCGCAACTCTGAACATGTGTGTTTGATCTGTGAGCCACTTGGCCACCCATCCTGTGACATAGCTGTTAATGTTCAAGCTGGTACGCTTGTCCATGATGACAGAGTGGGGAATGGTGTAGAAAGTCCTTACTGAGGTCCAGGTGGGCTATGTGGACTACTTTCACCTCCATCTATGTTCTTGGTAACTGTTTGAAATAAATCAACTAGGTGTAGGTGACAGGATCTGCCTTTAACAAGGCGGAGATGTGTAGAGTCCAGTGTCTGGAGGTCTCCAATGTCTCTGTTTATGGGTTCCATAACAATTTGCTCAATAGCTTTGTAGACAAGGCTGAGTAAACATATAGGGCAATGTTTTCCAGGTTCTGTTGTGCCTCCCCCTTTGTGGAGATGGATGACTGTTTGTGTATGCCATTCTTTGGGTACATAGCCTGTGGTATGCTTGAGTCTGGACAGTGGATGTAGGTGAGGGTGTAGTTCCTTTTGGGCCTAGTGTAAGATGCAGCCTGGGACACCATCCAGTCCCATTGATGCTGTGTTCTTAGCTTTGGAGAGGGCTGTCTTCGCCTGCATGTCCATGATGTCTGGGGCTCAGCATCCTTCTGTGATGGGCACAGGGCCATTTGGGGGTGATGGGGGTGAGTTTACACTGAACCTGTCCCCCTGGATGTGGGCAATGAAAGTTGGTTCAGTGTATTTCTTTCCTTTTTCAGTAGCTGACAGCATATTTGGAAGGTGCCACCTACATGTCTGGTATAGCTACCAAAGGCTATGTGGTTGTTATTCTTACATTCCTTGGCTATTTGTCTTTAGAAACAGTCCTTGGATTATTTTATGAGTGATCATTGTTTCTTCCTAATAATGATCAGTGATGTCTTTCCTTTAGTGAAGTTGGCTCTATCATGTGTTCGTTTCCTCCTTCTGTTGTCTAGCTTATTTATGGGCAATAACCGCCTGATTGTTGTCTTATTTTTGGAGGAGGGCATCTTGGATTTCTTTGTACTGTCTCATTCCATGCATCCCTGTAGATGCTCATAGGATGCACTTGTAAATGTTTCTGCAGATTGTATACCATTATCCTGTAGCAAGAGGTCTTTGGAACGTTCCACTTTGGTCTTGGTAAGTGTGCAGTTTGCTTTTGAATATGTCTTCACAGTGGTTTCATTGACTGGGTGGGGTGGGGGGCGGAATGTGGATGTCCAGTGTGATTACTTTATGATCTGATATTACCAGCAAGGGGTTTATCTCTGTTGTGGAACACTGGTACCCTATGTTGGTGATGATCATGTCCAGTATGTTGTCACCTGTAGTGGGCATGGTGACCAGCTGTTCCAGGGTGTTAGAATTTTTAAACTCTAGGAAACATTGGCCAAAGGATGTTGTACACGAGTAATTCTCCCACTCAATGTTTGGGTAATTGTAATCTATTCATATAATGGTGTTTGACAGGACCTTTTTATTTTCCACTGTTCTCAGGAATACTGAGTGAGGTTCCTGAGACAAGGTACATGATCTGTAGCAGGCTACAATCTGATGAGCAGCTTTGTCCAGTGTTAGTTGCACTTGCATGGTCTCCAAGGCCTCATGCAGTGCCACTAACCTGAAGGTGTGGTTATCCATAATGTAAATGGGTACACCCCTTCCTTTTGTATTTCACTCATGGTTTTGGGTCTGAAGGTCAATAGGATTGTGAGTGTTTTACGTGGAGCATGTCCAACAGCTCTGTGTTTGACATAGCTTTGTATGTTAGGCAGTGAACACCTCTGAGTAGGTGATATGCGAGGGAGTATGGATGGAGCATTTTGAGATGGTCTGTGTATGGCATGTATTTCAGGCTGCTAATGCTCTTTGTGAGGTATTGTTGCAGGCTTTCCAGTTGTTGTGGTTGTCTTGTGAGGTACATAGCAGAAGTAGCATTGTACTCTATTATAGTTCTTGTGAGTGATGGGGGAACAATGTCCTCTTCTATTCTGCATGAGACAAATTTTGTGATGAGGTGTGCCACATAGTAGGGTTTCCTGACTACTGTGGGAATGTGGTTATCACAGTTGTGTCCACTGTCCACCTGTGACCCAAGGTCTCTTGTCACACTTTCAGTGTGAAGTATACTACCACCTATGTTGTAGTTCTTGGCTACAGAGTTTTTAGCAAAGGGGATGACAATGCACCTTTTGTCCTTGAGCTAGAGCCCATGGCTTTGACAACAGCCATCTGTCTTAGTGAGGCGCTTTTGTAGGATGTCCACATCTTTAGTGTTTACAATTATGGCTCCTAGTTGGCAGTCCTCTGGAAACTTCGGTTGTCACAGACCTTCCATGCTAAATTTTACTTCAGGGAAGTAGATGCTACACAGCCTGGGATGTTATCTGGTCTCATGGCTGCTGTAATACTGGCTTTGGAGAGTGTTTTTTACCTGTGCAGCCATGATGACAGCAACTTTACAGTCTTCCATTATAGAGATGTGCTCTTTCATGGGTGGGGGGGGGGGGGTAAAGTTAACACTGATCCTATCTGCCAGGATGTTGGCAATATCGGTTGGGTCTGTATATTTAGTGCCATTGAGCTGTAGCTCAGAGCAGATCTGAGTGTAGCCATGACATGGACCTGTCTGTTGGGCAGAGATCTCCTGAGTTGACAGTATGCAACAGAGTACAGATTGGGTTACATTCAGTCTTGTTGCATGGGGCAACTATTTGAGGCCAGTAATCCTCTTGTTAAGGTACTTCAGTGGTCTTTCTGGCTGCAGAACATGCCTAGTCAGATTCATCGCAAGTGTGTTGTGGTACTCTCTGATGCTTCTGATGACCACTGAGTAGTGGGAACCTCCTTTGACCTACATGCACAGACCTTGGCAGTTTGTGTGAACACAAAGCATGATTTTCTGACCACTTTGTGAATGTGTTTCTGGAAGTAGAGATAACTATCCACATTTGTCCATAGATCCCTTATTATCACATCCGTATTTAGCCTAAGTGTGTGAGCATGCCCAGTATGAACTTTCAGTGTGATGTTGAATGAAATCCACAACATTTGTTGGAGTGTGTGAGCACGCCCAGTATAGGCATTTATACTATATGTGTATGGCAAATCAAGTTGTATTTTTACAGCAGGGCTCACCTTTGTGTCATAGATCAACAGGGATCATGATGTGCTTGCAGGGCTTCCATGAGACACTTTGCATAGACTTATCAACATTTCTACATACAGGGGGGACAGCTATTCTTTGTACATTTCTACCTGGGGGCACACCTGATTGTTACTGTGGGTGTACATAGGATGAAGGTTTCACCTGACACTTATACACATTTGCTATGCCCGCACTGCTATGTACGGTATACCATTTCAGTCTGTACTGTTGCCTATCGTACTGGATTGAGGCATACTACTGTGCTACAGATCCTAGTGTCCAATGTCACGTATATTAGATTGTGACTTCATAGCCTACACAACCCACATCACACTGCCTGGCCTGATGTTCTCTGTCTGCATAGGCCTGTGGGGGAGGTTACCCATATGCCTCTTTAGGGGCATGATACAGCATTTCTTTGTGTTTGCATCAGTGTACAATTGTCCTGCTGTGCCAGTGCCACTGCAATGCTGTTATGGCTTAGTGGTTCAGTACTGTGACTATAGTGCACAGTATCCTGGGTTCGAGCCCTGTCACTGCTATTTATTTTCATGCTGGGCAGACCAGACTGCTTAAGGAACAGTAAAGCAAATATGAGCATGTTTACCTGACTCTGCTCAACTTTGCACAACTTTGCCTGACCTTGCCCAACATTGCACTAGTTAACACGGGCAATTTTATTTACATATACTAAATATTGGTAAATGCTGCTTAGCACTGCTTTATATTGCTTAAAACATGGTGATAATGCCTCAGGTGGTGCTGTATGGATGCCTATGTCGGATGCACATACCACACTCCCTATACATGTTTTGAAACAGGTAGTGTCAAGTTAGGCATCCCTTTTATTTTATGTGCGAATCAGAGAGAGGTATAATTTCCAGGGTTCCTACTGAGCCAGTGTATGTGCAATGCGTTGCCTCTTTGCCAAGGCCAAGGCATACTGGGCACGCCTCCTTCTGCCTACTGGGGCAGGCTCAGGTTGTTCCTCCTCTGAGTCATGCTGTACCTGTGCAGATCTTGGCAAAGGTGGGGGGCTGTGTAGCCCTGCCCTATGCTGTTCCTGCTGTAGCTGTTTTTGCAGGATCATATTGTGTAGTATGGCACATACCATGACAATTTGGGTACATGTAGTTGGTGAGTATTGCAAGGCTCCACCAGATGAGTCCAGGCACCAGAACCGTGACTTGAGCATCCCAAACACATGCTCAATTACATTTCATGTTTGTGCGTGTGCCTCATTATGGAGTTCTTGTTCAGGTGTGTGTGCATTTCTGATGGGTGTCATCAGCCACGGCTCCAGTGCGTATCCAGCATGCCCCACTAGGTGACCGTCAGGGATGTCCCCATTGGCAAATGTCTGGTACAGCTGCGTCAGATGCCAGATATGGGAATCATGGTAGCTACCAGGGCAACACGCACACACATTCAGTATTATGCCCTGGGCATCGCATATGACCTGGCAGTTGATGGAGTGGAAGCCCTTGCAGTTGATGTAGGCCCTACCCCGCTCACCGACTGGTGCTTTGATGTGTATGTGCGTGCAGTCAATTGTATCCACTACCTCAGGGTATTCCACTATTTGCCTGAAGAGGCGCATATTGCTGGCCAATACCTCATGGGAATTGGGGAAATATACATGATCAACGACATGTGCTGACATGGCATTCAGGAACTAGTGCAGTACCCCGGATGCTGATGCCTGTGAAATCCCAATCATATCACCAGTTGGTCTCTGGAAGGTAGCTGTTGCTAGTATTCTTAGGCCAACACATACCTTGGTTTCCACTGGGATGGGTTCCCCTCTGTTGGTTCTGTGTGTGAGGCGTGGCCTGCACAGCTCAACAATTTGCTGCAGGAGGTCTCTGTCCACTCTATAGCGCTCCACTATCTCCAACTCATGTAGCTCCTGGTAGGTTACCCTGGGTCTGTACACTCTTCTCCGTCTCCTCACTGTGGGTTGCTCAGCAGCATTTGCAATGGCACCACCCTCAGCATCTTGCACATGTTGCCTTATAATAGCAATGGCAGCCCCTAACATTTTTTTGTCTCAAGTTAAGCTTTTTAAGTTTTCACTTCTCTTTGTATAGGTTCATAGGTTCATAGGTTCATATGTTCATACTAGGCTATCTGCCCTAGGGCATTTATAAGCCTAGCCAGAGTTGTGTGGCTTTCACCACCCCTTAGGTTGAAGAATACTATACCCATTAGTTTGCCGTGCCTCTGTCCAGCAGTGATACAGAGATGATCCCTGGGGTAAACCTACGATCTCCCATCCACTGGTCAAGATTCCTCTTGAACAGAGCCAGCGAGGTGCTCTGTCTCACATGGACCGGGATTCTGTTCCACAGCATAGGGAGTCTCTGGGTGATGAATCTGTCCCTCCAGCACGTCTTATTTATATCCGTGTTGAGGTTTAAGTCTCTTGCTCTTGTGGCTCTGGTGGATTTGGATTTTTTGAGGTGGAGCATGTCCATTAATTCCGGGTTGGACATGGCCTTGTATGTCAGGCACAGGTCACCTCTGAGCAGACGGTATGCGACTGAATAGAGCTGGAGTTTCTTCAGTTGGGCAGCATATGGCATATTTTTGAGCCCCTTTATCCTTTTGGTGAGGAACTTTTGGGGTCTTTCCAATTGCTGCAGGTGTCGGGTAAGATACATTCTGAATGGGGCATTGTACTCAATCATTGGTCTGATAAGTGAAGAGTACAGGGAACAATGACCTCCCTTGATCTGGATGTGAATCCTTCATAATCAGGTGGGCAATGTAGAAGGTCCTCCTAACCACTTTGGCAATGTGAGTGCCAAAAGAAAGGTTACTGTCAACTTGGGTCCCCAAGTCCCTGATAACCTCTTCTGTGCTTAATGGATTGCCACCTATGTGGTAACTTGGGGTTACCTTGTTTTTACCAAAGGGTATGACTATACATTTTTTGGCGTTTAGCTTAAGGCCATGGCTCTGGCACCAGTTATCCGTTTCTATGAGACCTCTCTGAAGGATATCTGTGTCTGATGGATTTTCAACTATGGCACCCAGTTTGCAGTCATCTGCAAACTTTGTCAGCCACAATCCTCCTATGTTCGCCTGCACTTCTGAAAAGTAGATGCCGAACAAGAGGGGGCCCAGGACTGAGCCCTGTGGGACACCGCTTGTGACCGGCTTGGAGTCTGACATGGCACCAGCAACTCTAACCCTGTGGGTTCTGTCCTTGAGCCAGTTTGCAACCCATCGTGTGACATATGGGTTTACATTTAAGCTGGTGAGCTTTTCTATGATACCCGAGTGGGGTATTGTGTCGAAAGCTTTTGCAAGGTCAAGGTAGGCTGTGTGAACTGCCTTACCTCATCAATGGCCATGGTGACTGTTTCAAAAAGTCGACCAAGTTCAAGAGGCATGATCTGCCCTTGACAAAGCCGAATTGGGTAGGATCCAATGTCTGTAGGTCCCTATGTCTTTATTTATGAGTTCCATTATGATCCTCTCCATAGCTTTGCAGACCAGGCTTGTTAAGCTTATGGGGCGGTAATTACCAGGGTCCGTAGAAGCACCGCCTTTGTGGAGTGGGACCACAGTTGCCGTACGCCACTCTTTGGGTATGTATCCTGTGGTAAGGCTAAGATTAAACAGCAGCCTTATGTGTGGGTTTAGTTCCTCATTGAGTTTGTGTAGCACACAGCCGGGGACACCATCCGGTCCCATTGATGCTGTGTTTTTAGCTTTAGAGAGAACAGCTCTCACCTGGGCATTTGGGATGATTGGGAGGCTACACTCTGCTGGGATAGATATTTCTCCTTTTGGGGGGTAGGGAGGGGAGAAATTTTCACTGAACCTGTCTGCCAGTATGTTTGCAATGTCTGTGGGTTCAGTGATTTTTGTATCATTTTGGACTAATTCTGAGCATATCTGGGAGTTTCCACCCAGTTTTCTAACATAGCTAAAGAAGGCCTTATGATTGTCTTTTGAGTCCTTGGCGATTTTTCTGTCAAAGTTGGCCTTGGATGATTTTATGAGTGATCGTAGTTTTTTACTAGTATTGATCAGAGATGTCTTCCCTTTTAGAGATTTTGCTCTATCTTGTAGTAGCTTTCTCCTCTTGTTGTAAAGTTTGTTTATGGCTGGGGTCCACCAGATTGGGCGCTTGCCTTTGGTGGAAAGGGTCTTGATTTTATTTGGGATTGCTTGATCCATGCAATCCTGGAGGTGCTCAGAAAGCATTTGTAAGGGATTCAGCAGCGTGGGTTGTGGTTTCCAATGGCTCAGGGGCCTTGAAGGATACCACACCAGTCTTAAGAAATGTGAAGTTGGCTTTGAGAAGTTCTTCACTGTGGTCTTTTTGTTGGGGTGGGGCGGATGTGGATCTCCAGTGAGATTAGTTTATGGTCTGATCTCACCAATGAGGGATATACTTCGGTGTGGAGCATTTTGTCCCCATGTTTGTGATGATCAGGTCTAGTATATTTTCACCTCTTGTGGGAATGGTGACAAGTTGTTCCATAGCATTTGAGTTTATGAACTCCAGGAACCTTTGGGCTAGGGTATTGGGGCTTGAGTAATGTTCCCAGTCTATGTTTGGGTAGTTGAAGTCACCTAATATGATGGTGTTTGGAGAGACATTTATACTCTCCAGTGTATTCAGGAAGGCTGTGTGGGGTTCCTGAGTTTGAGAGGGTGGCCTGTAACATGCTACAAACTGTAGAGCAGTTTTGCCTATGGTTAATTGCACCTGAATGGTCTCTGATGCTTCGTGAGTTGCCACCAGCCTGGAGGTGTGGGTATCCTTGATGAATATGGATACACCCCCTCCTTTTGTGGTACGGTCTGGGTTTTGGGGCCGAACGCATGATATGAGGTAAAACCTGATAGTGCCGGGTGCTCTCAGGAGCCTTGAACCAGGTTTCAGTCACAGCACAGACATCGATGTTCTCCATACTGAGGAGGGCTTCGAGGGCGTGCATCTTGAGATTTAGACTTCTGGCATTGAGCAGCATTACCCTTAGTTTTTTCCATTATTGTTTTCTAGGGCGGTGGGTTTAGAATTTGAGCCTTGTCTAAAAAGGCACTATGGGGGTGGCAAGAGCCTTTGCCAATATCCGAAACCCAGGGTGACAGGTGCAAGCCTTCCTTGAAGCAGCGTGGCTTGTCAAGCATGTCATTCCAGGCAGACAGACATTGGATTCCCTTAGAATGACACCAGAAATTAAGCCAATTATTAAAACTGATCATTTTGTCTCTGTATTGTGGCATCATTCTTGGTGAAGGTAGGATACTGCTCAGGGTCAGGGTCATACCAGCCTGGGCTACATAATCTGAGAGCTCCTTTATGTCTCTTTTCATGTAGTCCAGGGAGGTACGTCTAACGTCATTCACACCAGCATGGACAATGACTGAGTCATACTTGTACTTGCTGTGGAGTGACCTGAGTGCTTGTGTTATGTGGCGGATTCTAGCGCCCGACAGGCAGCTTACTGTGACCCTCTCCTTGTTCAGTCTGGTGAGTGGGACGTCAGTGTGTCTGACTATGGAGTCACCTATGACAAGTGTGTCTGGCATTGTGTTTGGCCTTAAGGGCTGTGACTGATTTGCACACTGACTTTGTGATCTATGTGTTGCTTGTGTTATGTCATGAGGTGGCAGTTGTTTGGGTGTCTGCTTTGGAGGCCTCTGCTGTTTTAGTAGATTTTTGATCAGTGCCTCCGAGTATGTCTTTGTGTGTTTATGTGTTTGATTTGTAGTTGTGATAGTTCTATGTGAGACTGGGTTTATGGTGTGTGTGGTTACCTTCTCCTCCTGTCTGGTTTTGCCAGTCTTGAGTTGAGAGAGCTCAGCCTCCAGTTTGGCTATATAGTTGCATCTCTCGCATGTATTTGTGTTTTGTGGGAGGAGGAGAGGGTATACTGCAGTGTTGCAGTGTTTCTGAGTAAAACATGGGGGAATGTTGTTTGCAGAGTTGTAAGTGCTGGGCTGGGCTGGGCTAGTGTACTGCCTGTGTAATTGGCTGATTCTGATTGATTTCATCTGGCAGCTCTGCTAGTTCTCCTTGGTTAACTTCCTACTACTACTTTTCCTTCCTTTTCCCTTTCTGTTTCCACAGGGGGCAGCGCCACACACACAAGCGCAAACACGCGCACACAAGTGCACAAGCACGCACATAGGCTTACACAGGCTTAGGCGGGTGTACATGCGCGCACACAGGCTTAGACAGCCTTACACAGGCTTACACGGGCGCACACATGCGCACACAGGCTTAGACGGGTTTACAGGTACGCACACGCGTGCACACAGTGTAAGCATCTTTGCAAGAAACTTTGGTGATATCCACGGCGTACACCTTCAGTTTCTGGGTTTCAGTTCAGACAACTGTAGACACGCCTCTTCCAGTCCTGAGTAACTCACAGCAAACACATGCCACTCTGCTCCAATAAGCTTACAGTCTTTGATACATACCCCCCTCATGATATCACCTATCTTCTACTCTGTTACTCCCCTAATCCTTCTCTTACACTCTAGGGACATAGTTCACATGGCAGGGGAAATTGGGATTCACTATCCTTATACTCATTTGCATAGGATTGCCTACTAATGCTTGGTTACATCTCTCAGACTGAGCTTCCCCCCTTAGCAACCACTACTCAGTAGCCATGTTGTCTTCAGCCTGCCATTCACCTGCATGGCAGATGAATATATTTAATAAAATGTCTATTTTTAGAATTTTTTTTCTGGTTTTTAGAGCGCCACACGTTTGCGTGGTGCTGCGCTATGCTTAAACATCGGAGATCGGGGGAAAAAGTTTGTTTTTTATTATTTTGCAACATATAATAATGCCAATGGCCTTATATTTGGCCATTGGCATGCTTCCTCAACTGGAAGCATCCTTTATTTGGAGCTGTCATAGCTCCGTTTTGCTATTTGCAGAAGATACTCAGTTACCAACGGAGTACATTTCTGCAAATAACACTACTCTTACTCGGACAGATTAGTCTTTCCTGGATCACAAATTTACCTCATTTGCATAGCTTTCTGCAGCAAATGAGGTAATTTGCATATCCTAACACTGTCCATGCAAGAGTCATTTTAGGAGGTCTCATGCATGCCCCTGCCGACTGTTCCTGGATCGCTCGGCAGACATATTGGCTGTCTGGAGTCTTACTCTACTCTTAGACTTTGTAAATCTGGCCCAATATCTTTGTTGAGATTCAGACATGTCTTTTTGTCCCTAATAAAAAAAAAAATCCTGATGCTGGCAAATAGTATTAGAAAAAGACCATTCTTCAGGAGGGAGATCTGAGGAAAGACTGTATTCAGAGTCAGAATATTCGGGTCTATATTATGAGATCTAAATCCCGTTTCCACGAACACCACAAGTCCGACACATATAGCGCAAACTATGGTAACGGTGAACATTCAAAACCGCGAAACATGAAATGTGGAAGTGTCATGGTTGTCCTGTCTGTGGTATAGCTCCGTAAGGTAAGTGTGTGATAGTTATGGACCTTAGAGTTAGGGTGCAGGTTAAGGTAAGTGTATAGACAGTAATGTATGTAAGGTTTAGTTCAGGGTTAGAAGTAGGGTTTGGTTAGTGTATGTATGTGTTTTATTTATTATGTTTGGGTATGTAGTATGTAGCACGCAGTGGTGTTGGCCGACTATGACGGTTCGAGATTTGAAAATTTGTGGTTTAGGGGGTTTGGCGTATTTGCGGTTCGCGCTATGTGTGTCGGTGTTGTGGTATTCGATTTTACAGGTTTTCAATGTCGTAATATAGACCCAAATATTCATCTTAAAGTAAAGAAATATAAGAAATGCAATCCCAGTCTAAATCCTGTCCCCCAGACTGAGAATCAGAATCTGAGAGAAAAGAAATAATTTTCCTTTTCTGAGGAAGAAAATGATTACACAAAGACTGAAATGCTTTCAACAATCCTTTTTACTAGATATAGCCAGTTAACTGCTTTTGAAGAAAAAATATGACAGCTTTATGCTTTCTTTTTCTAAGAGTTGCCCCAGAACAAGAGTGACTGAACAGACAATTAGTGCCCTTCAGAACTGTATAGCTAAGGAACATCCCCCTGGTACCTTCCATGAAGCCTTAATGATGGTCCTCTTTTTTTTAGCAGAGGCAATTATACAGCTGAAGCCAGCATGTCTGACTTTTGGTACACAGAATATCTTGAGATACATACCAGAGACCAGGAGAAAAAGATGAGCAGTCCAAGGAACAAGTAATGGCTATAGCAGAATCACCAATCAGTAGCTGAGGCAAGAAGCTGAATTGAATACTGTAGTCTCACAGATAACTTTTTTTTCTTTCTTCTTATGGCACAGGGAAAGATTGTCTTAGTGAGACCCAGGCCCATGTCCTAGCCATGAAAGAAGCCTCATAGTGGAGCCAAGAACAGTCAGTGACACCTCTTGACTAAAAAAGGTAGTTACTGAGGTAAAATGTATTTAGTGTCACGCACCAAACGTGCTTGCACTAGACAAGCACAACAAAGTAATGTACAAGCAGTATACATTTCTGCACAAAAATTAACAAAAAATAGTGAATCCCCACAGGGTCTCATGATCAACTTATGAAAGAGTTTATGCTAAGCAGTTAGCAGAGGTAAGAAGGATTGGTCATAATTTCTGACAGAAAATAAACATTTTCCAGTAAACATTTACCAAAGGTTACCAACACAAAAACTCGAGGTAAAATAGTATTTCTAAAGGAAACACTTAATTTTATACAGGCATAGCTATCAAATTCTTAGTGCAAGAAATTTGGACAAGGCCTAAATAATGGGTGGACAAAGGCCCAAAAATAGGGATAGATTTTAAATATTGCTCTTATAAACTTAAAAAAGTTTGCTAGAATAATAGGATTTATGTTCACGTGCATATTCTGAAGGATATGAAATTTGAAGCTCAAATTTATGTAATTATTTAGTGACTTCGATCCTCATTGATTTTTCCAGAAAGCCACAGATTTTATGGGGAACATACCAAAAAATAGGAGGGAAAAATCTAGACATTCTGTGAAAATATGGACATCTGAGAGGTATGTATACTGGAATTCCCCCAGACAACTAAACAATAAAACACAAGTTTTGATGTAAAAGCTACAGTTACTAGTAGCCAAAAAGATAGAAATGCCCTAAAATAACATTATTATATGGAACAAAATACTTTTCACTAAAGAACTGTGAAGAAGGCAATCCTCAATGAGGAACTTATCTGCCCCAGCTTTGATGAAGGGCTAGCTGGCCAACAATAGCCACTTTTGGATGGCAAGAATGTTCTGAACCTTTGGCACACTGCTTTTATTTTGCAGATTTAGGGTGTGTGGAAGGAGTTCAAAAGATTTGGAAGCTGGCAGGCTGGTCCAGTCTTTAGCAGGATGGTCTACTTTAGCAGTGATCTAATGAGAAACATCACTTAAAAGCTAGGAGGCAAAAAAAACTCACGACTAGAAATTAGACATACTATAATAAATATAAGTGATACATAATATCATATTAAAGGACTATAATGTACACTGTCTATGTATCCCACAGAGCATAAGGATTCCCGACTAAACACCAGAATGTACAAAATTTATCTGAACCAGTCCTTATGAAAGATTTTAATTAGCCCAACACCGACTGGATAAACTATGTAACATCCAGTAAATATAACAAAATATGGAGGCACAGTAGCACAGCAGATAGCACAATAGCACAGCAGATAGTGTAGGCTGTGGTGGTGCAGCGGTTAACGTTGTCACCTCACAGCAAGAGATTCTCTGGTGCGATTCTCGGCTCGAGTGCCTTCTGTGTGGAGTCTGCATGTCCTCCCCACGATTGAGTGATGTTTAAAGACATGCAGGTAGGTGAGTGCATATATGGGTCCTGAACAATTTTGGTTTCAGCAGCCTTAATTGTGTTCTGTATAACTCATGAAGGGAGACATAACACAACTTATCTAAATATTACATGGGGACCTGCTTCTTTTACTTAAGAAACAATCATTTTAAAGAAGAGATTTTGCATTTTATCTTTTTGGCTTTCTTTATATACATAATAGCAATACTTAGGTTCATAGGTTCATAGGTAGGTACTAGGCTATCGGCCCTAGTGCCCATACAAGCCTAGCCAAAAAATGTACCCTGGCTTTCGCCACCCAAGAAATTTATTTTCCTGTGCCCCTGTCGAGCAGAGCCACAGAAGTGATCCCCAGGGTGAATTTCCCATTTCCCATCCAATCATCAAGAATTTTCTTGAAGAGTGCTAATGAGGAGCTTTGTTTGACATAGATAGGTAGTTTGTTTCAGAGTATGGGAAGTCTCTGGGACAGGAATCTATCCCTCCAGCATGTTCTGTTTATTGTGGTGACAAGGTTTAGGTCCCTAGAGCGTGTAGCTCAGAGGGATTGGGATTTCTTTAAGTGGAGCATGTCCAACAGCTCTGGGTTTGACATAGCTTTGTATGTTAGGCAGAGATTGCCCCTGAGTAGGAGATATGCGATGGAGTAAAGCTGTAGTTTTTTGAGATGGTCTGCATAGGGCATCTGTTTGAGGCCAGTAATCCTCTTTGTGAGGTATTTCTGTGGTCTTTCCAGTTGTTGTAGATGTCTTGTGAGGTACATACCAAAAGGGGCATTGTACTCTATAATGGGTCTAATGAGTGATGAGTAGAGTGGAACAATGACCTCTTTTTTTCTGGATGAGAATCCTTTTATGATGAGATGAGCCACGTAGAAGGATTTCCTGACCACTGTGGCGATGTGATTATCAAAGGAGAGACTACTGTCCACCTGTGTCCCAAGGTCTCTTATCACATTTTCGGCATTAAGTAGACTACCAGCTATGTGGTAGTTCATGGGTACAGAGTTTTTACCAAAGGGGATGACAATACACTTTTTGGAATTGAGCTTCAGGCCATGGCTTTGACACCAGGTATCTGTCTCAGTGAGGCCCTTTTGTAGTTTGTCCACATCTTAGGAGTTTCGATTATGGCTCCTAGTTTGCAGTCATCTGCAAACTTTGTTAGCCAAAGACCTTCTGTGTTGGCCTGCACTTCAGAGAAGTAGATACCAAACAGGAAATGACCTAGGACTGAACCCTTTGGTACTCCACTTGTCACTGGTCTGATGTCGGATTTGAAATCCCCTACTTTCACAGTGTGGGTTCTGTCCGTGAGCCAGTTGGCAACCCATCTTGTGACATACGGATTTATAGTGAGTTTAGTGAGCTTATCTATAATTTCAGAGTGGGGGATGGTATCAAAAGCCTTGGCAAGATCTAGATAAGCTGTGTGAACCATTTTACCCTCATTTATGGCTTTGATGACTGCTTCAAAGAAGTCAATATGGTTTAGGAGACATAATCTGCCTTTTACAAATTCAAACTGGGTAGGGTCCAGAGTTTGGAGATTACCAATGTCTTTGTTTATGAGTTCCACAATGATACATTCCATGGCCTTGCAGACCAGGCTCATCAGGCTAATGGGGTGGTAGTTCCCGGGGTCCGTGGTGGCTCCCCCTTTGTGGAGTGGGATAACCATCATGGTGCGCCATTCAGTGGGTACAAAGCCTGAGGTGAGGCAATGATTGAACATGGTACTTAGGTAGGGTGCCAGTTTATTCTGTAGTTCGTGTAGAACGCAGCCTGGGATATTGTCAGGTCCCATGGATGCTGTGTTCTTGGCTTTGGAGAGTGTGTTTTTTACCTGTGCAGCCGTGATTATAGGAACTTTGCATTCTTCTGGTATAGAGATGGGCCCTTTAGGGGGTGAGAGGGGGGTAAAGTTAGCACTGAACCTATCTGCTAGGATGTTGGCAATATCAGCTGGTTCTGTATATTTAGTGCCATTGTGCTGTAACTCAGAGCAGATCTGAGTGTTCCCATTTAGATTCTTGACATAGCTGTAGAATGCTTTGTGGTTGTCTGTAGAGTCAGTGGCAATTTTGTTTTCGTAACTAGCTTTGGAGGATTTTATGAGGGATCTCAGCTTCTTACTGAGGTTGACCAGGGAGTTCCTCCAGTCATGGGATTTTACTCTTTTTTGCAACAGTTTCTTTCTTCTTTTGTAGAGTTTGTTTATGGCAGAGGACCACCAGATTGGCTTCCTTTTTTTTGAGGATAACATTTTGGTTCTGTTAGGGATAGCATGATCCATGTACTCGTGTAAGTGCTTATAAAGTGCATTTGTGTAGGATTCGGCAGTCATACCTCTATTGTCCGTCTGCATGGGTGTCATGAAGTTTGCCACTTCTGTCTTAAGAAGTGTGAAGTTGACTTTGGAGAAGTTTTTTACGATGGTTTTCCTAATTGGGGCTGGGGGTGGGATGTGGATGTCTAGGCTGATTAGCTTGTGGTCGGATCTGACCAATGAGGAATTGCCCTTGTTGGTAATGACCAGGTCTAGGATATTGCCGCCCCTGGTGGGGGTGTGAATAAGTTGATCCAAGGCATTGGAATTTATGAATTCTAGAAAACGTTGAGCAAAAGAGTTGGTACATGAGTAGTTTTCCCAGTTAATGGTGGGGTAGTTGAAATCGCCCATTATTAGGGTGTTGGGTTGCATCCTAATACTTTCCAGTGTATCAAGAAATGAGGAGTGTGAATCCTGGGGCATGGTGGGGGTCTGTAGAAGCTACAATTTGGATTGCGGTCTTGCCCAGAATTAGTTGCATTTGGATAATCTCGGATGCATTATGCTGTGCAACTAGCCTGGAGGTGTTGATATCCTTCATGAATATGGACACGCCTCCGCCTTTAGTGCTTCTTTCTGGGTTAGGTGGCCAAAAGGTGTGGTATGAATTGAAGCCTGGTAATGCAGGGGTGCTCTCTGGAGCTTTGAACCAGGTCTCTGTCACTGCACAGATGTCAATGTTCTCCATTTTAAGGAGTGCCTCGAGTGAGTGCATTTTGAGGTTTAGACTTCTAGCATTGAGTAGCATTACCCTCAGATTTTGCTTGCTTGTATCTGCTACGGTGGTGAATTTGTCATTTGAACCTTGCCTAAAAAAGGCACTATAGGGGTGACAAGAGCCTTAGTCAGTATCCAGAATCTTAAGGACGACAGATGCAAGCCATCTCTGGCAAAGCATCGTGGACTGTCGATCATGTCATCCCAGGCAGACAAATACTGGATCCCCTTAGAATGACACCAGAAGTTTAGCCAATTGTTGAAGTCAATCATTTTGTCCTTGTACTGTGGTATCATTCTGGGTGATGGCAGGATGCTACTCAGGGTTAGGGTCATACCTGCCTGGGATACAAGATCGGAGAGCTCCTCCATGTCTCTTTTCATGTAGTCCAGGGAGGTATGTCTCAGGTCATTCACACCAATATGGGCAATGACAGTGTCATATTTGTACTTATTGTGGAGTGACCTGAGTGCATGCATTATGTGGCGGATCCTGGCACCTGACAGGCAGCTGACAGTAACCATCTCCTTGTTTAGTCTAGTGAGTG
Organism: Protopterus annectens; assembly: GCF_019279795.1. Taxonomy (NCBI): domain Eukaryota; kingdom Metazoa; phylum Chordata; order Ceratodontiformes; family Protopteridae; genus Protopterus; species Protopterus annectens. The sequence goes on from NC_056732.1 coordinate 940,273,350, forward strand.
GAACATCAGTGTGTCTGACTATACAGTCACCTATGACTAGAGTGTTGGGTATGTTGTTATGCTTTATGGGCTGTGGTTGAGTGGCACACTGAGCTTGTGGGCTATGTCTCATTTGGGTTGTGTTGGGGGCTGGAGTTTGCTTGAGTTTATGCTTTGGATGTCCCTGATGCTTGGGCAGGTTTTTATTGACAGCCTCCGCGAATGTAGGTGTGTGCTTTGTATTTCTATGTGTGTGTTTTGGTGGTGTAGGTTTTGCGGGACTATGTGATGAGTGTGGTGTGGTGCAAGTGTTTACCTTCTCCTCTTGACTGTCTAGTCCAGTCTTGGATGAAGAGAGCTTTGCTTCCAGTTTGGCTATATAAGTGATTCTCTCACAGGTTGTAGTGCTGGGTGGTAGGAGGAGAGGGTTGTCTGTGTACATGAGGCAATTGCTGCATTGCCCCAAGATGCCCAGATTCATCAGGTAGACAGGAAAAATCACTGGGAGCTGACCCTTAGAAATGCCTGGATAAGTGCTTATTTATTAAGTACTAAAAACTGCTTTCCACTAGACAAGTGAGGAAAGTTGAGTGCTGTAGTAATTTGCAGCTTATGTAGTGCTTACAATGAGTTCTGAACAAGTGCTGAGTTCAAAGAAACAGATTTGAGAGCTGAAACTAGAAAACTGGCTAGTTATAAGAAACAAAACTAAGCTAGAAGGCTTTCCTCCAAGACAGAAGGGCTTGGGGGCTCAGAAGCCTACAAACAGTCTAGACCACTTAACAGGAAAGGCAGGAAACAAGCTTATTTTTTTTTGTTCTCTTTCTCAGATGCTCTCTTTGTACATGGTAGGAGTGCCTGGAATCAGAATATGATCTTACTGCACTCAGTTGAGGGAGCAAATGAGATGGGCCCAGAAGGAGTATCCAAACACAAATTTACAAGAGGGGCGGGCAGTTTCAAAGCCACTAAGATTAACACCAAAACACAAACAGGGAGGGTCGGTGGTGAAACTAACTGAAGAACAGAGTCAAAACTTCCAGTTCAGTTAATAATCATGCAACACAGTTAAATCAATTTAAATACTGTATTATTTGAAAAAAAGTGCAAATAAATGTACTTAAATTCTCTTATACGTCCAGTTGAATACAGCTAGATGTTAGCTGGCCAAAGCTGAGGTTTTTAAGCAGAAAATATTTCAAACTGTACCACTTAAATAGTGAGGCAAAGAGAGTGTACACTGATTATCACGACTTTGCTAAGGCTTTTGGCATTATTTTTCATAAGGCAATAACTGACAAATCAAAAGCAATAAATGATTTTACACATAATTCAGTGGGCAAAATACTGTCTTCGCAACATAACACAAGCCAAGATGGGAGGCATTGCCTGTCTATTTCAATGGGTGTTACCAGTAACATCCAGCAGGATTCTGTGCCAGAAATCACTTCTTTTTGTTCTATTCTTCTCAGACATAAAAGCGGGAAACAGGCTATAGAAAAAAACAAATATACTGCTGAATACAAATTGAGTAGTATAATTACTTTAACAGCCAATGCTGAAATTCTTCAAGATAGTTAATAAAAGTACATCGCTTGTGCTGTAGTAGCAGCTTCACCTGTAGCATCAATAAATGTAGCGTTGTAAAATATGGTAGAAAGAGAAAAAATTATGATTAAAAAATAAAAATTCAAGCATAAAAAGGCAGTATTATTAAATTTATAGTGGTAATGCTAGACAGGAATTTAAACATTGCCCAGTATGTATCTCTCAAACTCAGAAAAGTTTATTTTGTAACCTGATTCTATATTGTATTGTCTAACCGCTCCTGGGAGATAAGCACATCACATAACAACTCACTGATCTGCCCCATTATTCAATACAAGAGAGCATTGTGTAGCATTCAAGGAAGTCACATGAATCAATTTGAAAAAGCACAATAATTTCTTATCAGAAAAAGCATGCGGTTATAAAGCTTTAACGTTTCAGCAAGTCTTAAGGAATTGTTATTATATTCAGTTACTTACAGTCTTCTTAGATCTGACTTGTACCAGGTGTATAAGGTATAAAGTAATGTTTGATCAAGTTTTATTTGCAAGCCTATATGCAGAATGTATCCCTCAAAGAGTTAACACCAGATGGAGAACCTAATATTAAATAAATATCTATAACAAAAAAGAAAAAGAGCATGACATGTGCATTAATCAGTGCCTTTTTAGATTATGGAATAATCCTGGAGTTATTACAGTCAAACTTCTCAATGGTCAGTTAATCGAGACCTTGTCAGCTGAAGCTATGCTGTATAAACAACTGACAGCAGACATGTGCACAAGTTTATGAATAAGTGACAGCAAACGTACACAAGTAAACTGAACAATTGACAGTAGAGTCATATACAACTATAATGAACAACTAACAGCAGACCTGTGCACAAGTATACCGAACAGTTGATTACAGATGTGCACAGGTCTATTGAATAGAAGATATGTGCACAATTATACTGAACAGCAGAAAACAGACTCATGTACAACTATACTGAACAACTGACTGCAGAGATGTACACAAGTATATTGAACAACTGTCAGCAGATGTAACACAATATACCAAATAGCTGACAGCAGAATCAATATTTAACGAAAACGAACAACTGACAGCGAACACAGGCACAAGTATACTGAACAGCTAATGGCATACATGTGCACAAGTGTACTGAACAGCTGATGGCAGACACGTGCACACATATACTGAACAGCTAAAGGCAGACACCTGCACAAGTATACTCAACAATTGACAGCAGAGATATGCATAAGTACACAGCATAACATACAACAAGAGGGTGAAAGGACCTCATCACGTACTACACTGTCATGAGAATGGCATGATTTGTGATGCATTTTCAGATTATTTCTTGCAATATATCAGGTGTATGTTAGCATACTCCTAGACAGAAATTGCAGTACCAAAACTGGCCAAAATATGTAACAGTGCAGAATTGGAATTTTTTGTGTCTCCAAAGCTCCATGCTACTGCTACTATTGACAAGTTACATGATGAGAAGGGACTGCCCACATGTGCAGTAATATAGCATAAGTTAATGAACATTTAGATAATGCATCATGGCTGCTGCTGTAATATTGCTCAACAAAGGTACTTTGATGTCAGCTTGTAATAACTTCATGAACAACTAGGTGTTTAATGCTGAAAAGGGGAAGTAAAACACCAAAACATTTTAGGAAATTAAATAATTTGCAAAGAACTGAATAATATACACATCTACAATGCCAGTTGCACAAAAATGGCCATCAGTGAAAGGTAAGCACATATGGTACAGCAGAGGGATATATTTTTATTTCTTGTTGTTCTGAATGACTTTGCTAATTAGAAAGAGGAAACTTGTACATATGTGTGCATACATGTACATATACATATGCATACAAATACACATACTGTACAGACACACTCACTCTCCCAAACTATGTGAACCTTCAGTAGGTTTAGACACTCCATTACAAAGCACCATATTAAGTACTTAGGAAGGGATTCACCAGAAAGAAGATGATGGAGAAGTAATCAGTGGAGCATGATAAAACTGTTGGTAGTATCTGCAAAAGGATTTAAAACCACAGTATGACAGTGTATCACAAGAGTAAATACCAATAAAGGAATATGTTTTCACCATAGAAGAATGCATGCATTACATAAATAGTTAAAAATGAGAGTAGGTTTTAAATGGGACTTAGAAAGGATCTATATACATTTGTAAAATATCACTGTCTGTAAGTATGTTATGACTACTACATTTATTGAGAGTAATATGTAATACATGTATAGAATGGCCTTCTCCACAAAATATTTATTTTTGTAAACCATGCCCTTACTATGACTGTTGATATCACAGCAGCTGCCTGTATTGTACTGTGGTATCACCCTACTCCATTTACATACTGGAATTATCTTTCTGTGCTACATTTTTAAATTTCCCAGGATGATGTGTTTCTCCACAGTAGAGTTTTTTTTTTTTTATTTCTCTTTCTCCTCTTCAGTTAGAAGCTGTTTCCCAAAACGGCCACCAGATGGCAGTATAAATTAAGGAAAAATAGCTTGCTGAGCATGAGGAATTCTCCCTTAAAGATACCCTTGGCTCTCTTAACTTACCTCATTATATTATCATGCACATAAAGTAAAACCTATTACCTGGTGCTAAAGAAACTAACATAAGCTTAGGATTATATGTGCCTGCTGTTTTTAATATAAATATTCTCACCTCAAAACCTGTGATACCATTCGGGCAGTGGATAACTCACCTGCAAAGAACTCATCACTTCAGTCTATGTGATTTTTTTTTTTTGGTACAAGCACCTCTTCCAGCTGGGCTAACCTGCTCTGTTTGCCCTTGTTATGCTTGGGCTCACTCTGCTCCCCTACCCTACTTCCATTCCCATCCACCCCCTCTTTCATAACATTTATACTTTCTACATCACACCCCTTCATTTTCTTCTACCCAGTCAGTCACCTCTAAACAATTAACACCTGTTCTCTCCTATAACCACTCCCACCACACTTTCCTCCCCTATAGCATCATTACCTACCACTTCTCCTCCCTATTCCATCCATCCCTAACACTAGCTCCTACTCTCATCTTAAGTCATCACGCCCCCCCCTTGCTCTCATTACCCTAAACCAGTGCACATTAGCCTTACCTACCTCACTCTACTCAATCTCCTATCATGTGGCCCCTCTGTCTCTCCACCACCTTTTTCTTTTTTCTATCCCTAACAACCTCTTACTGTACATCACTTTCTCTAGCTCATCTTTCTCCAATATTCAGAAACCTAGACACCCTACTACTCTAAACCTACTCTTTTATCTTCTCAATTTCTTTGACACACTTCTCTTGCATGGGGACATCCACCCTATCCCAGGATCTCCCACCTCTTCCTCACACAAAATCACTACTCAAACCTCTCCTACTCACCTACTGCCTACTACCAACACTCCCCCACCCAAATCACTAAAACTTCTCTCATTAAATATTCAAAGCTCTAACCAATGTAGCCCACACAATAATCCCCCCAAAATTCTGGACCTCCATCAACAACCTGCTCCATCCTGGTAACCCTACTACTCCCAACCCCTTTCAACACAACACTGCCACTGAAACTGCCTCTCTCCTTAACAGCTATTTCATTGGAACTATCCAAAAGCTTACACTTAATGCACAAAACAGTATTTCCCACCTGACCCCTCTAGCACCTCATATCAAAACTCTTCCCAATACATTTCCTTTCCAACCAGTTCTAATGACCACTATTAAATCTCTCCTAATAAAACTGAAGCCTTACTCCCCCTATGCCAACCGACTACCCTCTCATTTCCTAAAAATAGTTGCACAATCCATTGCCTACCCTGTCACTATACTTATCAATCATTCCATTTCTGAGGCCATTGTCCCAGACATTTGGAACTCCTTTTATACAATCCCTCTTCATAAAGGTGGCAACTCTACTGATCCCTCTAACTTTAGACCCATTGCTATTCTGTCCCCCTTTCCAAAATTTTGGAAAAGAGTATCCATGTTCAATTACTCAAAAACCTTCTTGACAACAATCTCCTTACTCCTACCCAATATGGTTTTAGACCCCACCATAGCACAGCCACTGCATTACTCTCTTTTACCCAAACAATAGCTGAAGCCCATGACAACTTGCTTGTCTCCTGTCTATTCCTCAGTCTTTTAAAGGCCTTTGATACTGTCTCTCGCTCTAAACTCACTCTAAACTCCTAACTAAACTTTCAGACCTACATCTCTCTTCCTCCTCCATCAACTGGTTCTCTAGCTACCTCTCTGGCAGGCAGCAATCTATCCATTGGCAAGCTGTCCTCTCTCCATTCCTCCGTGTAAATACTAGAGTTCCCCAAGGTTCGATTTTGGGCTCTCTCCTGTTTAATATATTCACTGATAAACTTCACTTTGCTACTAACCTCTCTACACTTCTACACTATGCTGATGACTCCACCTACAAAATCCCTGAATGTCTAGCTCTCACACAAAAAAAACTTCTCCTATGTTGAAACCTGGGTCTCTGATAACCAACTAATAAATTCCAAAAAAAAAAAAGAAACTCCTTCTCGTCTTGCCTAAAACGCTTACATAGCACAAACCCTCTTGCTCTAGCACCTCTCTTAATAACACCATTATTAAACCTGAACACCATACCAAGCTACTTGGTGTAATTATTGATGATGAATTAAAATTCGATATTTATATCCAACAATGTATAAAAAAGACTCACCAGAAACGTGGCCTTCTCTATCGCAACCAAACATTTCTGCCATCTTTCTCCAAAACCTCCCTAGCTCAGTCTCTCCTCCTACCCTGCCTTCTTTATGATGCCCCATGTCCTTACTAATCTTCAAACATCACTTATCACCAAACTAGAGCAAACTTATCATAAAATAGCCAGATTTGGCTCTAATCTACCATACATATCTCACCACTGTCTCACCCTTAAGTCACTCCAATGGCCAGAATTCTCTAAACAACTACTTCTACCCCAACTACAGATTATACACTCAATTCTGAATGACCCCTCTTCCTGCCCTTTCATCTCCAATCTAGTCTCCTACTATAACCCCCATCGTCAACTCTGTACTACCAGTAAGCACCTCCTTGACATATATAAACCCAATAAAAATATTGGAAAGTCCCTCTACAAATACTCTGTAGTCGACACTTGAACTCTCTCCCTCAAAACATAAGAAGCATTCCTCAAAAATCCTTCTTTAAGAAAGAACTTAAACTTTTTCTTCTAAAGACATGTTCCTGCCCATGTCAAACCCTCACTTGACCTAGCCTCCTCACTTTTCAACTTAACTGCTTTTCCCTATTTAGTCATTACCTCTTTGTACTTGTTTTATAAGCCTTTATTCATCACTTTCCTCTGACTTCCTTAGTATATATATATATATATATATATATATATATATATATATATATATATATACATATATCTACATCTACAAAAGAAATACATTTTTGTATGGATAGCTTTCTACTTAATTGTTCATTTATTTGAATGTACTTCGTGTGTGATATTCTGTAGACCTGTTCATTGTTATTTGACCTCTCGAATTGTTGATTTGTTCTAAAGTAATGGTTGATTTTATTTTTTGCAACCATTGTAATAATCTGTAATATTTCTGGAGCTTTTCTCCTTGGATTTCCACTGTAAAAGAGCCCCTGGCTCAATTGGACTAACCCGGTTAACAAATGTCAATAAATAAATAAAGAAATACTAATATTTCTGATTTACATCTTTTTCCACTGTTGATACATTAGAATGGTGGGATCCTGTACCATTATGGTGTGGAAATATTTTGAAATGTATTTATGTACCTGCCAAAGAGACAATAAATATCCTCTTTTTTTTGTCCTCCAGCAAATATACTTAGTATGATGTATAATTTACCAAATACAATTTCTCCATAATATAAATGAAGTCCAGGACTCAGCAATGAGGCATGTTCCCATTAATAATAATCATTTTTGGCTATGCCAAAGTAATACAAATATAACTAGGGCTACAACAAATTGTCTGTTCAACAGTCAGCATTAGCGGACTTGGGAGAAAGACAGGATTCCATAGTGAAGAGCTTTGGGAGAAAAACAGACAGGATTTCATAGTGAAGGGCTTCTAGGAAAAAATGTGAGGTTACGTATTGTTGGTCTGCGATGTGTCATTTTACTCAGATGTTTTAACTGAAAATACAAATAAGGAGACAGCAGTCCTCACAACTCCCCTGGGTGGGTATTATTTCCACAATAATACACACCCTGTTACATATTATTGATTGTTGATCATACCAGGAATCAAGTAGAGATTTAAATATCAATATACTGAATGTTATTCTATTATAAACAGGCAGGTAATTTCAAATTCCAATAACCCCATGCAGAACAAAATGCTTCTTTAATAAGGTTTTATGCATTATACACCTCTATTGATATGTTATAATTTTAAGTGGTCGGATTACTATTCCTAAATGTTATCCCTACAAGATGAAGTTAAGAGGTCATCTCTGAAGCACTTAAATTTAATTACTAGATCCCCATACTAATCTATGGTTTACTGCATAACTAGAGCTTCTAGGATGTGTTCGTTATAGTTATACATTTCCTTGTGAATGACTTCTATATCCTTTCCACTTTTTAATAAACCACATAAAATAAATACACAGAGAACTACAACATTCAATATGTGATTCCATCTTAAACATATATCACCTGTTGCATTCATTAAAAATAAATCTCAGTCAAACTCAAAAAACACATTAAAATGATCATACATTTATATATATATATATATATATATATATATATATATATATATATATAGCATTCACATACAAACTTAAAAGGCAGGTGTTGCACATCAAAGCAATCAGTGCAGCAGTATATCATGCATTTGCCCATTGGTTGCATTGTCACATGTACAACACAGAATGATTGTGATGCAGAGGTAGTCAGAATGATGTTAGCATGCTCTGCAGGTTGCAAGACTGCATGTCCATCTATGTTATCAACCTCATGCCCAGACCTGGGATCATACCGCTCAACTTCTTAGTGTAGGAAATCTGGACAAAGCCTAAAATAATGGGGGAACAAAGGCCCATAAATAGGGACAGATTTTAAAAATGTCTCTGATTAACTTTGAAAGTTCCTATAATAACAGGATTTGCCTTAGCATGCATTTTCTGAAAAAGATGACGTTTGAAACTCAAATGTTTGTAACTATTTAGTGACTTCAGCCCTCAGTTATTTGCCAGAAAACCACAAATGTTATGAGGAACAGTTTTAGGCAGAAGTCTGGGCTTTCTTTGAAAATCTGAACAATTGAGAGGTATGGCTGGGATCCCACTGGCATGATTATGGTGGCAGTGAGCTATGGAACAAACTCCACCTGTGAGGAGTCTGCAGCTACAGATAAGCAAGCTAGTTCATAAGGCCCCCAGAGGGTCACTAAAGACACGTGCATATTAATGACAATCCTTAACATCTGGTGTTTGTCTGCTTGATTTCTGTCTGCATACATAGTGGTGAGCTTAGCCTAGTCCTCTACCATTAGCAGCAAATGCAATCTCACTACCTTGCTCTCCTCCAAACTCTGGAATAGATTGTCCATACATGTCAAGCAGAGTGCCTCTTTGGCCCTCTTCAAAAGGAACCTTGACAATTGGATGGGAGAAAGGAAATTCACCCCGGGGATCACATCAGTCACCCTGTTAGACAGGGGTCCAGGGAAGTAAATAGTGTGGGAAGAAATAGCCAGGGAATTGTTATGGCTAGGCTTGTATAGGCCCTAGGGCTGATAGCCTAGTACCAACCTATGAACCTATGAACCTCTGCTGTAAGCTAGGTGTAGACCCAGATATAGGCGCAAAAGCATCCACTGGTTGCAAACCCACTTCACAGATGACCGTGAAGTTCCTTGGGGTTGAACCTCCCATCTATCAAAGGCAATAATACCTCAAACTTGGTAACAGCAGAGCCACTGTTCAGCTATAGCCAGTGGAAAAGGCTACCAAATTGTGAAAATTCTCTGGAATTTATGCATTTTATGAAAGCCAGGTCATTCAGCCATGTAAAGCATGTAGTATTCATGGTGTCATGTAGTACTGAAGATGTGCGCTAACTCAGATGGATGGTGTCTATTGCCCATCTCATACGGTCTATATTAACCTCATCTACTTATTTTATCTACATCATTTGTATTACATTTAGATAAACACAACAATACATCTATACAAGTTACAACACCAGAACACAGACTGACAATCCATATTGCAAAGATGTCAGGGAATCCTCAAAAAGATTACATATCTATTTGCAAAGGACTCCCCTAAGCTATTTACTTTGCATCATTAAGCAAAGAAAAGAGGAAATTCTCAAACAGCATTGCACATCTATTTGCAAAGGACCCCCCCAAGCTACTTATTTATTTAATTATTCTATTATTTATTTATTTTACATTTATTGAATTTAATTACATTGCATCATTAAGCATTCTGTTTAAATGAGCATGTTATAAAGACCCCACATAATGATTCACCCTTTTCATAGGCACCTTACATTTCTACCACCTCCAAGCATAGCATCACTCTCACCCCTCCAAGATGTATTTCCTTGCTTATTATCCATACCATTATTCTGCTACTCTGATGTACTCAGTCACACATCTACCTTCCCATGATTGCTCGGCCAAACCCAGCTTCCTCTTCTACCTTCCTGTCACAGTTTCCACTTGGTTCCCAATTAGCATCCCTCTCCATTATTTTTCACCATTTTCTTATTCCCTATATTCTTTTCAAATATTCTCCAGTGCTGTTACTGATTTTGTGACCAGCTGTTGATTGCACTCCTGCAGGATAAGTATGGACTGATCAAGTTATTAAATAGTCAATATCACCTATAAAAAGTTGAGAGTACAATGGACAGTGCTGCCAGCTCCCTAACAGTACTCTTAAATATGTCACCGCTGGCAACATACCACATAACACAGACACATTTGTTGATTTCACAACACCCAGAGTGCACTCAGTGGTACTCAGCCCATGAATGATGCTCCTCTGACATTTCAGCATGCTGAACATAAACTAATCAACCACCTTGCCATATGGTGGCCTATCACATGTGCATTTATGTCATGGCAATCTGGAATGCTGTATAACAACTATATTGTTGTGATAATCAACAGAATCCACATCATGGTTACTATTGGAGCCTCTTACAGCAGATCTGTGAATCTTCTGTGTCATCTGCAAGCAAATCAACAAGCTCACTGTATAGATGCCTAATAATACATATACTTCCCCATTAGTAAATGAGCAGATTCAGAGTCCACTTTGGCCATCGTCTCTGCAGCCTAGTAACACCTCATTTCTGTAACACCTGTGGCATCATCAGGCTTATCAGCAGGCTCCCCACTCATAGGTGCCAGGTACACACCACAAGACATGGCTGCTGTTATTGTCCAAGACAACTGTGACGAGTCCCAGGTTGAAGCCTGCCTTACAAAAAATTCCCATCGGGACACAGTATCCTTTATAGAAGAGCTGCAAGAAAGAGAATATCCACTCAGAAACCAACTAACCAATCAAATGTCTTTTTCATGTGTGTGCGTGTGTGTGTGTGTGTGTATGTGTGTGTGTGTGTGTGTGTGTGTGTGTGTGTGTGTGTGTGTGTGTGTGTGTGTGTGTGTGTGTGTGTGTGTGTGTGTGTGTGTATGTGTATGTATGTAAGGCAGACTCTGCTTTCCTAAGTTGAGAGGAACAGCAGTAGGTATCATGCTAAATTCAGTTTATTTGTTTTAAGGAAAACTCTCATGAGTTTTAAAATTATAATCTTATGCAAAGTTGACCAACTATCTGCTTGACAGAATTTGGTGGCCTGTTATTTGTAGGATAGAAACAATCCATGCTTGCTACATTCAAAAACACTTATAAAAATAGTTGTGAACAATTGATTAATGTGTATGATCATTTAGGAAGAACTTAGTGCTATATAGCTTACCTAGATTTTGGTTTGGTTTGCATGCTATTTTGCTTATATGGTGCTCAAATTTCAGTCCTGCATCATTTGTTAATTCTAGGAATTTAGCTGTGTCGACTAGTTCTAGAGTGCTGCTGTTTCTGAGAATTTGGAGCAACAGGTGGTCACCTTCCTTAAAATTGCCTAGTCTAAATAAGAAATATTTATGTTGTGACTATTAAGGACTAGTCTCATACTTTCTGACTCATTTTATATCAAATTATACATCATGTGATTGGCATAGAAGGCATCCTCTGACCCAGTACTGATGGATTTATTGCACATCAGCTAATCGAGTAGTATCAGAAATACTTGCTTAGGGATCTAGACCTCCTCTACATCATCAATAGAATGGTTTGGAAGGACAGGTATATCTCGCAGAAGAACAGACTCCCCATCCACATAAAACAAAGTTCACCCCTATCGATATTCAAGGGCAACTTGGATCTATGGATGGGAAATAAAACAATTACACTAGGATTGCCCCCTGTACTACTAGTGGAAAGAGACAGCCCCTGAATGCATTATCCCATGCATGAGTCCCCTCAAATTATATATGGTATGATCCCAGTTGTTCTCATCAGGAGAAATATATAATTATCAGCCATAGGATTGGTAAGGTCAATCTCTAACCAAATGAGCTAGGTAAATTTATGCACAATAAGGAAACCTGACAAGGGTTAAAATGGCCCTCAAGGGTATCTTGCCTGGTACTTACTTATGTACCCACAAACCTATTTACAATGGTAATGTGACTGCTGGTAATGTTTGAAACCCTGTATCAGTGTAGTGTCCATGGCATCTTGCAATATGTCATCTGAACCATAGTGATACGACATGTTATTCACAAATATGGTAAAAAGAAAAGGACCCAAATCTGATTCTAAAGGAATTCCAAGGAAGCTGAGATGGAATGGCAATGTTCCTTCATTTTATTTAATCAACTGGATGCAGTCACCAAAGGCATTATTAAAGCATTTGGATGACCTTGGCAAGATGGAGTAGAGTAGATGTGACAACAGTAAGTTATTGGTCACAGTGTCAGCGACTTTGGAAAGCTCAGGTATTATTTTATCAGCTAATTTACCTGCATCTAGCATCTCCCTTATTAATTCAGTAAAGTCAAGGTGTGCTGGTTCTGGATGCTGCCCAGGTCATACAGTATGTCTGAGAAACTATAGTTGGATATAGAGCAGTATACTCACTGATTAGTCATGGACTTTTCAGCTAATTTTTCTTGGTGGTAGAAAGAGGTCTATTAAAGGCTATTTTGCCAAGTTAATAGAACCTCTGTATTTATATAAAAAAGTAAGACAGAAGGCTTCCAGATATTTGGGGAATTAAGAACATGTTAACAAAGTTGTCCATTAAAGAGTGTGTAGCAGTTTCTGTTGAGAGATTTAAGTACTCAGATGGCAAGCTATCATTAGACTTAGAAAGACACTTTAGTTTGGTATGAAATCTTTGGATAAAATAGGTTGGGACTGGAAGGAGTTTAAGAATAACCACATCATTTGAAGAATATATTTTGTTTTCTGCGATATTAGGAGTTGTGGTCATGGAAGATTCTGGTTTGGAAAAGTAGTTAATACGGGAGCATAATTTCATATAGACTGGAATCTGTCTGGGGATGGATGTCAACATCTTTCCTGGGATTAGTAGTTTGAAAATATTTTGTTTCAATTGTGAAAGTTATGGGGTATAGTTAGATTGTCGCTAATGATAGTAATTTTATTTTCTCAGTGGTTAGGTTGTCCTTGACTTTGTTACTGAATTCCTTGGGGTGAAGTTTGGAGATAGGGTATTTTGGTGCTGTGATGTTATTTCCAAGGGTAGGCTAGTTTTGTCTTAAAGGTATTTGTTTCTTTATAATCCAGGGTAGTGTTTTGACTGTGGGCATTTTCCTATTAAGTAAAGCTACTTTATTGAGGATAGACAAAAATATATTACTTGAATAGTTAAGTGCTTGATCAATGTCCCACTAGTAACAGGCAGTCCAGCTTGTCTGCCTCAGAGTTTTATTTATTTATTTATGTATTTTATTCCTGGTAGGGTTAGTACGAAATAGCATATATGGGAAGATGATCATTGATGGAATCACATGGAGCATCAGATGAGATTAATGGCTAGAAGCATATTAGGATACAATCAAGTGTGTTTACCCCATTAGTAACTATGCCTCTCAAAGTAGAAACTGTGACAACTAGGGCTACACAGTATCTCAGCCAAAGAGTGGGATAGTTAGATGAGTATGAGAATTCTTAGTATTCTTTCAGCTATTTGTCACAAAGAAATGTTATTTAGTTTTTATGCTTTGGTAAGCCTGGAGAGATTGTCTTTGTGTTTCACTATTTCTTTCAGCAGTCTGGTAGGATATATATACATTGTGGTACTATACTATTTTGGATGGTCTTCATTATTAATGTAATCAAAATATTATGCTTGTCTTTTTTACCAAGGATCTGCAGTCTAGGAACTGAACACTGTTGTATCAAGTACAGTCAATATAGTAGATGACAATTATTCCTCCTTCACATTTGTGCACTGGCCATACCTATGGATTGAGTAATCTGGGGGAATAACTTCTGCATCCCTAGTATGTAGCTTCAGCCAGGTTTTAGACACAAAAGATGTATTTGGTTTATAATATGTCATCTAACCATGAAGATGTTAAGGGCACTAATATGTACTATCTTGAGAAAATGCATATTTGACTATTGATGATCATTATTCACATGCATTGGCTGTTTGTTAAAAACTGGAATAGGACTCCATGAAATCTCCAGCAATGAAGAACAGCATTTAGATGAACCTCTTTATTTTAGGAAGTAAACAGATGGATGTAAGATGGAGAAGAAGTGATAAGCAGCAAAATCTGAGAAACTACTACCATCAATTACTACCTGTCGACATCCGAAGCAAAAATGTTATTAGAATCAGATCAAATGAAAAATCATTACTTTCTTATTACTGTGACTTTTATTAGGCACAAGATCCAACACTTACTGTCTTGCTTTGGTTCATGTTTGTCTTGCCTGCTCCAGTGCCTCATGCTGGAGCTTCTGCGAATGAGAACCATAAGTTGCAAAAGAAGATCTATGTAAATTTCTATTCTAAAGTTTTCTCATTGTAACTGCATCAAATAAATCATACAGTACAGGAAATGGTGCAAGTTGATACCACCATTGACATTCAAACATCAAAACCCAATTTTCCACTATTGTCTCTCTTAAGAAGGAAGCAACCTCATCTAAATGTTAAAAAAAACACACTATGAAATCCAAAGTAGAACAGCATTTCAATACTGAAGATCAATAATCTGCTATATCACATCTACAAAAGGCAATTAGTGTTATTACCTCCCAACTATCAGACACTAACATTTTCCTTTCATCATTTTCTACAAGAATGGAGGCATCCAAAGTATGAAATGCACTCTGGGTTGGGGGGCAGCTCCTACATGGCACTGAGATGACAGTATTTATATATTTATGGCAAAGTGTTCTGATAAAAACAATGTTTTTTCTACTATATACAAAATCTGATCATCATATCTTGCTTATATTCAATTTTGAGATCATTCTGTTAAATATTTCCTGTCAAATCAATATTGGGAATTAATCTCTTCAATAACGTCTTTAAGCAAAAATGAGCAGCTCTAAAAATAACCACAATGACTTTTCTCTCAAGAAGGAACTACATCAAATAATATCATATTTATAAGATTTATCTTTCAAGACAGATGGATTTCAAGAAAACCTCTAGGAAGTTAAAGACAATCATTTTTAACAAACAGATATTCTCATGGATTTACATCAGCACCTACAAACAAAAATCTCAGATCTCAAGATTGCTTTTACTGATGTGGATCAACATCTCTAAGAAAATAATTCCCTAGCAGAGATGTTAAAAAAATACAATACTTGGTTACTGGAAAAAGTAGATGATCTGGAAAATTGTATAAGAAGAAATAGCATAAGAATATTTGGCTTACCAGAAAAATCAGAGGGAGACATCATGATTTCCTTTCTAACTACCTGGATACCAAAAACTCTTTATTTTCAGGAAAGCTTGTCATTTGGTATTGAAAGAGCCCACAGATCAATTGGTAAATAAAATTCATTAGACTCCATTAATCTTCCCAGATTAATAGTTGTTAAATTTCTTTTCTGTTTGGATAAAGAGCTGTTTTTTCAAATCAGTTTGGTCAAAAACTCCAGTAAAATATGGACAATCTACTATCAGATTTGATAATAACTACTCATATAAAATAATGGAATTAATCGTGGCCACTCATTAAATCTCTAAAACAAAATAATATCAAAGCTCAACTAATCTTCCTGCAAACATAAACATACGTTTGTGTTCTGGTATTAGAACCTTTAACACCTTAGAAGAAGCATGCTCTTTCATCAAAAATAATAATATCATCTCATTAATTGAAGAAATGTATTGGATGTCATTCTCTTCTAAGAGGTTTTCAGATAAATCTAGCTGTTCAAATGTCATAAAGAAGAAGCAGAAGACAGGTACCTCCACTGACTGTACATTAAAAAATAATTTTATTTCTCTAAAGAGTAATAGTATTAATATTGCATGAACATTTTTATATACACATTTTCATAAGGTAAAGTTCTTCCTTTTGTGTATGTTTTTGTTTCATTCTTTCTATATTTATTATAGTATTTATAAATATGTGACTTATATTCTTTGTCAGATATGCATACCTTCTAGCCTTATCACATTGTTTCTTACTTACTTATTAGCTACTTAACTTTTAATTAATTTCTCCTCCATTTACTCTGTTATATAATTTACTAAATAGTCAGCAATACTTATGAAATATAACATTTTTTATTGTTTACTTTTACATCTTTGTGTAGACTGAATACCCACTTAACTGAATTGCATTTAATCAAGATGACAACACTGAATACTGAATTTAACGAAAGCTCACATCACTGGAAATTTAATCTGGGAAAGGAACTATTTGGCCACCAGTACAAAACAAACACACTGAAGCATGTCAAACTCACCCAAGTGGAGGGCTTAGTAACCCACATTCCCCTAAATAAATATATCAACTCTGAGATCACACTATAGTGGGGAAAAGGGCAAATTTCCCCATGTTGGCCAAGTGGTTCCTTTCCCAGATTAAATTTCTGGTAATGTGAACTTTCATTAAATTCAGTATTCTGTGTTGTCATCTTAATTAAATGCAATTCAGTTAAGAGGCTTTTTGGTCTACTCATGTAGACTAAAGTATATATTTACACTACTATAGCTTTAAATTTAAATATATAATGTTGAAAGTTGGAATGGCTTTATTTTGCTGTTGTGGGAATATGTACTTTGGTTCTGTGTTCTCAAGATTAATATAAAAGGTAATAATATTTAATTTTTTTCATACTCTTCATATACCCTTAGTAAAACTTTTTTTAGTAGGTTTTCATTTTAGGTTAATGTATTAGATCTATTCTGACAGAAGTTTTTATGAAATGGAAAGGGTGGTCAGGTAGTTATATCAGCATTCTGTTTGTTATATGTTTGAGTATATGGTGATTGTGTGTCTTTTTATTTTTATTTTTGGATGAATGGCAGGGTTTATAATGTTATATATTGTGGATTTTCTCCCTTTATTTTCTTCTGTTCCCTTTTGGTATAGTGGTGGCATTTGTTTTTGAGATTCTTTTGTTGTTGGTACAGCTGAGTCGTAACTCTTTGAGTTTTTTAATGTGCTGGAATATGGGATTTCTCTTGATAGATCATGCCTGTGGTTATATGTACTTTCAATGGCTCTTTTTTCATGAAAAGCAGTGTACCTTTGTGACTATGTGCCTCAAAGGCTCTTTTTTCCATGGAAAACAGTAAACAATTGTGATTGCATGCATCCAACTTGGTTATTTTCATGGTTTATGCAAGAAGGCAACTCAAGCTAAAGGTTAATGATGTTCTTGTTGAAAAAAATGGAAAACATTAAAATTGCTTTTTAGTCATTTCAGCCCTATCTTTAGAGCATATAGATGTTTTATAAAATATGTGGCTTTTTGCTTGATTGTTTAAAGAACATGATTCCCGGAGCTCCTTTATTTCCTGGCAACATGTTATTTGGAAATATGTGCCCTTGCTGTGTGTTGTCAAGCCCCTTTGTCTATGTTATGTGACAGAAATTCTTAATTGAATATGTCAGACTGTAATGAGTCTTCTTTTGATAGTGGGATTGTGCTTTGCAGTTGACTTGGCATGTTAAGGTTCTCTTTCTTCCTCTAGAATTATAAATTCATTCTGTTATATTTGATTTACAAGGGCATGAGCTATTTTCAAAGCACAATTTATCTCTGTGGACCAGATGAGAATTTAATATCTACCTGAGTCTAACAGTGAAATATTTTATAGTTTTAATAACTTATATTAAATTATTTTAATGTTTATTATATAAGAGTCATTTATTATTATTATTATTATTATTATTATTATTATTATTATTATTATTATCAATAGATTTACTTTATTCAAATTTATTAATGTGACACTTCTTTTTCCATCCCTTCTGTGCAATACCTTTTTCTTCCCCCTATTATTCCATATGAAACTCTTTCTAATGTATTTTCCTACTATTTTGTTTAACAGTTTATAATTTTTCTTATATTTCTTTTTATCTTTTACTTGTAAACAACTATTGGATGTTAATATTATAGTTAATACACTAAGTTTCAATTAGCTATATGAATCTTTGGGAGAAGAAATTGTTTAGTTTAAGAATTAGTATTCTTTGTCTTTTTCTGTAATTAACAGTTTTCAGACTGTGGAAGATGTGTGCTCTTTTAAGTAAAATACAAATGGATGTACTGAAACATAATACACATTTATAAGAATCTCGAGTTTAGTTTTATAATGATAATGGCACAAATGGGCAAGACTACAACACAGATTTTCTTAAACAAACATTTTACTTATTTTCAGGGATATTCTACACTCATAGTATTGAATGACTGACATAGTTTTTCAAAATATAATACTAAACTAATGTATTTCAACATAAAGTGTGAAAAGCTGAATCTTCACAACAGTCTCATAAAGATAAAATCTGGTCATGTATAATGTGGCTATTTATTTTAAAGGCTGTTTAAAGCACATGTGTACAGTATTCATTGAAAAGAATATTCCTAATGGTCAAAACAATGATCAAATTTTATACACGTTTTAAAATGGCAAACATTATAATACTCAAAGCAAATATCCATATTATGTTTTGACCTGCTGTTTATGTATACAGATTCTTTCTTCTTTAAATCTGATTTTAAATAAATGACTTCCTTATCTTTGAAAGCTCAGATTTTCTTACATGCTTGCTTAAAATTGCATTTATATCAGAATGCTTATACATTCCAGTAACCATGACTATAACCTGATTGTTGTCTGTAATGCAACCTGTTGCTAAAATAAGGTAGATGGATTTGATTCTTCATTAGTTATGCAGTGCAATAAATGATATAGATACTATTGCAGTTTAGACCAGATGCACTTCCTCTGTAGGGGAAAACATAGATAACATGTTGATAACCCCCTTTAATGGTTTATAGTTATTTCTCCAAGCAAAAAAAAACATGTCTAAAAATGATTGATAATATTGCCAGAGTCATAGTTCTTCTCCCCCCAATTTTTAAAGGTTGCATTTGAGGAAATCCATGTATTAAAGGATGCCCATTAGAAATGTTGATTTTAATAATCATTAGGAACAACTTATTTTTCACT
Source organism: Protopterus annectens (assembly GCF_019279795.1). Classification (NCBI taxonomy): domain Eukaryota; kingdom Metazoa; phylum Chordata; order Ceratodontiformes; family Protopteridae; genus Protopterus; species Protopterus annectens. The sequence continues at coordinate 940,292,671 of NC_056732.1, forward strand.
ATACAAATATTTACGGTATGTACTTATCCTCCCAGACATGTTAATGCCACACACATACAAAACATTGTTTATATACATTTGTAATCTATGGAAGTTACTTTGGAGAGTTTTTTCCACTATCTGTATAGAGATAAAATGATTAAATATGGAACTTTAAATATGTTAAGACATGTGTAAACTCAAATGTTTTTGAAATATGCTTATTTCTAATTACCAGAATATATAAAACTACGAAAAAGGTTCATATTCCTTACAATAATATATTTTAGAAAGGGAATTCTAATTCAACATTTCTAGAATAGTTATTTAAATAATAAATTAATTGTAAAATGTTCATCATACTGACACAAATATATCTCATTTGGCTATTTAGAGACCCCATTTCAAATGAACTTATGTTAAGACATGAGATCACTCTTTCTTCTAATCTGGCATTTTCTTCTCAGTGTATGAACGTTAATATCACATGTAGTGAAAATGTCTTTGTGATTTTAAATGGAATTATAAATCTTAATAATAATTAAAAAGCATACATCATAGAAAAATTATACTCAGTTTTAAATATAATTTTAGCTGTTTGTACATTTTTGTCATATTTACAAAATATTTATAATTGTAGTCATTTTTTAGTTCAAAGGTTTATCTTAACACTGCTTCATATTTAATATATATGATTTTTTCTATGTTTTAGAAGTGTAGAAAGTTTAAAGGATAAATACCTCTTTTATTCTAAATGTGTTTATCTTGTTATGTTTATTATTGCAATTATAGTATATTTATTGAATTAACAAAGTACGCCTTGTTAATTATTAGCAAGTTTCTGAAATGGAAAACATTTTAACAGTTTATGTTATGTTCTTCAAGAAATGCATTTTTCAAATGAAAATAGTAGCAATAATTGGAAATCAAATAAATATTTAGTTTAAGAGAAGAGGAGTAGCCACTATATTACAGATTTCTACACATAACCTAAAATGGTCACAGACCACTATGGAATACAAATAAATCTTAACATTAATAGACCCAAACCTCTTAAGCCATGGTGGTGCAGCTGTAGCATTGTCGCCTCACAGCAAGAGGTTCACCCATTTGATTCTCAGCTGGAGCGCCTTCTGTGTGGAATCTGCATGCCCTCCCCGCAGTCGAGTTGCACTCGAAAGACATGTGTAAATGGGCGTACCTTAGTTGAAGGTTGGGCGTCGAGCTGGCACCTCGGCACCATAAAAATCTACTGCCAATCATTAGCAGACTGGAGTTCCGCTGTGGCATCCCCTAACTGGGAAAAGCCAAAAGAAGAAGAAGAAGAAGAAGATTAATAGATCCAAACCTGTACCTAATACAAATAAACAGTGATTCCTAAATATTGATCTATTTCAAAATGATGATATTAAATGAAAAATAAATATTACTTTAACTTTATAATTCTTTAATACAAAACAACTCAAAGTTGGATATTCAATGGGCCTCCTTGAAAACACAAATTAGAGTTGTAATCAGCAAAGCAGCTTACCACAAAAAAGAAAAACAAACAATATATTAATAACCAAGTTAATATAGTTATTGATTCAAAAAAATTGACAAAGCATGATGTTTCCAGAGAATAAGAAATTGAAAGATACAAGAAATAATTATGTACCATTCCAAACTATTATCTTTTTATGAAAATAAAATACTAGCATCCTGTGTAGCATGAGTGCAACACCCTTCCAAATTGTAATCTAAAATAATAAAAATATATCAATCCCCTAACAAAATTAACCAAACTGTATACAGCAATTTAAAATATGCAGACAGTATTTATATTATTGCATTATTCTATAATTCATTCAATCAACTTTACAATAAAACTACTACAGTAAAATCCCAAGAAGGAATTATGCAATACTTTAATACCACATATTTTCCTTAATTATACTCAGAACAACAAAAAATATATATATATAAAATCCAATTTCTTTAAAAGACATACAACTATCCATCAAAACAGAAAAAATAACTAAAGCCCCTGGTCCTGATGGATATTAAATTCAATATTCTTAACTTGGTGTTAGACTATATCCTGTATTATGGAATCACAAAATCATACATGAACTAATCTAAAACAATCCTAATTCCTAAGCCTAATAAAGATACAACTAATATACAGAATTATATACCAATTGTGCTTCTAAATCTTAATATCAAGATACTTTCTGCAATGCTTTATAAAGGAAGAAAAAGAAACAAATGCCTTTGCTAATAATTCCTTTTCAATCAGGTTTTACTAAAAGCAGACACACCACAGCCAGTCCTTAACCCTTTTCATTTCAAAATATATATGTAATGGCAATAATAAATTATGGTTTACCATGTCAATTGATGTCTCTAAGGCTTTGGACAGAGTTAACTTATTATTTCTCTGTGCAGTTCTAACAAAATGTGGCTTTCAAACTGCATTCATAAATTATGTCAAAATACTGTATGCTAACCCAAAAACTCAATTATCAATATATAAATATCTATCCATACCCATTAAGTTAAGCAATGGAGTAAGACAAGTATTCCCACTTTCTCCATACCTTTTTGATCTTTATTTATAGCCATTATTTGTATTTTTAATAAAAAATATATTTTAATATCCCTTCTTATCTTGCTTTCAAGATTCCTTTTACTGCTTTTGTGGATGACATAAACATCTATTAAAATCTAATTTCTATTGATCTTCATAAAATTGTCAGTTCTGTCACAACCATTTTATGATACTCAAGCTATATAATGAATCTTGACAAATCATTCTCATTCCCATTATCCAGTAACTATAAGGGTATTGATGTCTCATGTTTAAGTGGCTTGCAAATTAAACACTTGTGCATGTATTTAGATTTAACTTTTTCCAGTACCTTGCCCTACAAATATTTATCAAACCTAAATAATTGCTGGACCCATATGGTCTGGGATGAAATTCTCTTTCTTATCTGAGGTGGCAATTAATAAAATGAATAACTTTCCTAAATTATTGTATCAAGTTAGATCCTTAAATCAAATTATAGCCCTTCATTATTTTAACAAAATTGAGTCTACCTTATTTAAATTCATATGGCATCCAAAAACTATAAGGATTAAATATACTAATCTTAATTAGCCTAAACAGTTTGGAGGACTAAATTTGCCAGATTTCTACCTATACTACTTAATAATAAGAGCTAAAAGATTATGGTTCACCATCAAACATAATTTTTCTTATGAAATGTATGCACCAGTTTGGGTTTTAATTTAGCAGAAAATCTAATGTCTTATATTATATGTGATATCTTTACTTTGTTAAAACTATATATAGATTAAACTGGTTGCATCCAGAAAAACTAAATTGGGAAAGTTTCACAATCATGGCCTGCAAACATCTAATATCATTTAAAATTTTACCGAAATTTTATAACAACAATTTAAATTCTAACCTTATATTCAATTGTAACATAATTCTGAATGTATTATCATAGTAATGCAACTATCACCTATTAATTCGTTTAACATTCTTAAATATATTAGATCACTATAATTACTTTATTTTATGGAGTAGGGGTTGAACATCTCATTTATTGATTTTCTTGACTACTCATTTGAGATGGTAGGCATATCCTACAAATAAATTACCCTAGATGTAGTTTCTCTTTATTTTTCACTTGGTGTTTGCTTTTTCTTCCTTTCACATTATTGTTTTTTGATAATTGTAATTATTTACCTTAGGTAGTTCTGACTTCATTAATGTAATTCAAAGTTTATATATGGTTCTAAATAGTATCCGCATTTAAGGTTAAATAGATTAGGATATATTTCATTTCATTAGTATTGTTAGTTGTTTTTGCTTTTATATGAATGTTACTAATCAGTTTCCATTTCATGTTTACTGTTTATGTTTCTATGATGGAAATGTTAAAATAAAAATTATTTAAAAAAGGGAAATAAAAGGATTGTCTGCAGATGGAGACCAGACATACAAACATTACTATAATGTGATTTTGAATGAATGGATAATGTGGCATGATTACTGATGGCATCAGGTGTGGTAGGCAGTGAATCTGATGGAAAGACAGTTTACTTGTCTTTTGAATGGTGGACAACATTATGAATGGATTGAAAACTGGGAATGAGATGACTGTGCAGATATGCAAAGAAAAAATCCTGTATGAAGGATTGATTTCATTCTGAATACTACAAAGGAAATAAAGCATTTTAATTAACTGAGGTACTTGTGATTGGGTTGCTGTTAGAGTGTGGCTATAGCTAATATATACAACATAAACCAACCTAGATTAGGAATGGAATAAGGAGGATGAACTGACTTTTATGAAATGACTTGTGCCTTAGTGGGAGGGTGGGCTGAACTGAATCCTGGGTAATAAATTGTCCCTTGTGTGATACATTCCAAAGATCCTCAATGCCTTCCCTGACTTCTCCAAAACCTGATGAGAAACATTAGCTTTACATGAGATGGAAGTCTGTGTCTGCAGGGTAGACTAAGTTTAGAGGGTACATACATTATGATATTACCCCAAGCCTCCTTATTAAGGATCTCTCATTTCTTTCTTGGCTGATAGCTTTTCTATGTAATGTTGAGAAACCAGTTTATGTATACTTTTTCTGTGACTGGAAGGCCAGTGTGAGCACAATAGTTCTCCTTATACAAAAGTTATAAGCCTGTTATTTTCTCAGTTGTTTGAATAACATGATGTTGAGAGTAATTATTTGCTTGACTTGTCTGTCATAATGTAATTCCTAGAATAAAGTGTCAGCATATGAAGGATAAAGTTTTGTGATAGCACTTTATAGCTGCCAGTAACAGTAATAAAAGGGTATATTGGTAGAAATATTGCAATGGCATAGCTTTATAGTGGCATGCTGCCAACAGCAATACCTAAACATGCATCAATCATTCCAGCTTATTTACACAGCACCCTGTTGTGTTATTTGGCTATTGTTTTCATTTTTGTTAACCAGCTAAGGCCACTATATAAACATGCACATCTTCATGGCTTTGCCTGGTTATGTGATTTGTCATGCTATTCACAATTGATGATTGAGAAAATAATAAAGGTTGGCAGCTCATAGCCTAAATCCTTTGTCAGATCACTCAAGCTTAGTGAAATTGGAGTGCAACCTGACTGACACTATTACATGTGACCATGCCCTGTATGTAATGTGTGTCACATGTTCAAAACATGCACACATGCACAGAGTGCCATGCAGGGATAAAATATAAGCTGCAGTGCCTGTATGCATCGAACACATTATGTCAAGAGTCACACATGCAAACCTTACCTGAGTTTCCCACATATGACTTTAGGTAACATATGTGATAGAAATAAATGACACAGGTAAGTATAGATAGATTATTACCCAGCTGAGTCTGTGACCGACATCATCTTTGGTAAGTCCATGCTGGCAGCCACATTATACAGCATCACAAATCTATCAAGGGCACCATCAATGCACTGTCAGAAGTATGTTACAGTTCATATTCATACAATGGTTTGCAGCTGTGTCACATACATGTACTAGAATACTGATGTCCACTGCTCCTTCTGTTTGCATGCTGTCTCAAAATAGCATGTGACATTTGTGCTTCTGACAGCTGAGTCACATAGTATACCACAAAGACATATCAAAGCAAGAAGCTTTAAGATTTCCTTCTGCTCACATCATAGAATAACTGAAACATAGCAGATATTCAGAAAGTCATGGCATAGAAAAAGTGGCATAGTATCATATGCAACTACATCATGATAACATGCTAGAAAGAACAGTCAGAAAAGGTAATGTATAGGGTTCATAGCAAAATGGCACACAGCCACACACCCATACATTTCAAGGCATGCATACACTCACAACCCCCAACACACACACACACATATGCACACACACACACACACACACACACACACACACACACACACACACACACACACACACACACACACACACACACACACACACAGTCATTCATATACCTACACAGGCATACCATTGCCACTTGTGTAAAATTATGCGTACATGATGACAAGTGTAAAACAGCATCTTGTATTGCACTAATGGCTACATCAGTGGGATACAAAGATGCAGTAATTGGATGAATCTTTCTCTGTATATGATCAATGCATGGTTATCTTTAACACGTTTCCTCAAAACAACAGGGTTTGGGAGTGTGTGACCAGAATAAGAGTAGGGTAGCAGCACTTTTCACCTGCTCTGCTTCTATATGTTTCTGACAGGAAATTATATTTCTAAGCAATTCTAAACCACTTAATTTAGTGAATTTTCATAAATTTTGTAGTGCTTGAGGATTGTATCAAATATTTTTTTGCATATTCCATTATTTTCCTGTGAAATTCTTTATGGGAAATATTCATCACTGTACCCAGCTTTATAATGAGTCATACAAAGGTAAACTTCACAAGATTCTGTACTTAAAAAATAGATTCATTCCATACTAACATTCAAGAATTATCACTTAAGATAGATAAACTGGACACCAAAATTGAACATTTTAAACAGAACTGTTCCAAACAAATGGAACAAATCAATGAAGCTCTGCAGCTGCAGAAGACACATATATCAGGTATTGAAGATTCTTTAAATGACATAGAAGCAAGACTGAATGAGGATGAAAATAATGTCAAGTTCCTGTTAAAACAAAATACTCTTCTCCTAGCCAAAATTGATGACCTTGAAAACAAATCTTGCAGGAATAACATTTGTATATTTGTATTACCTGAAAGAAATGAAGGTAATAATATGATTACTTTTTTATCTTCCTGGCTCTATAAAATTTTAGAATTACTAGAAGCACTCTCATTTGGAATAGAGAAAGCACATAGATTTTTAGTTACTCCTGCATCTAAAAACAACACTTATCTGAGATCTATTATTGTTAAATTTTTCCTCTCAAAGTAAAGAACTTGTTCTTAAGGCTGCCTGGGTTAAATCACCACTCGAAATAGATGGATATAACATTTGTTTTGACAATGACTACTCTGCAGCAGTAATATCCAAGAGAAAACAATTTCTTCCTCTCAAAAAAAAAAAAACAAACAAAAGTACATCTGATATTTCCTGCCAGCTTAAAGAGTTTCCTTTCATATGAAACTAAACTCCTTGAAGTTCTGTACCCTGCATTGTCATATCTAAAAACTATAAAAAAATTAGAACAAACAGAAGATATGGATTGATCCCTTATACCTTGAGACAGGCCCAGAAAAATGCTTGGAAGATAATTGAAAAGAAGAAGAAATTAAAAGACAAACGACTGGTTTCTTTATATATATATATATATATATATATATATATATATATATATATATATATATATATATATATATATATATATATATATAAAGTATTAATAAATATATATAAAGTGCTAAAATATTGCTTTCTCCTTATATAAATATATCTATTCTTTATCTTCACATTCTTTTAAAACAATACTGTAAACAATGTCATACTTATCTATAACATAAACAGAAGTTAGAAAATCAACAAGAAGGCTGTTATTACAAGGTAACCTAACCTTTTTATGTTATACTTGCCTATGTTATAAACAACTAATACTTTCTTGATATGTTATAACAAAATAGTATTGTCTTTTTAAATCTCAATCCTTATTTAAAAGAAGCATGTAGCCCCTTTACCAAAATTTACACCATGGTGTTGCATTCACAACTGGTTACCATTAAGCTAATGCATGCTTTATGTCTGTGTATGAGTTGCAGTTGCAGAATTTGATTATATTAGTTTACATATCTAATTCTCTAAGTTGTCTTATTCACATAAATAGGAAATTATTTACTAAAAGGGGCATGCGCTTCAAGTGGCATTTCATGTTTTAAAAGCATTAACTGTGAAAAAATGCCTTACAGGGGGATAAATAGACAATAGACATATTTTATAAATGTAGATAAGGCCCTGCCTGACTGTAATTCAGTGTAACATATGAGGAGTTGTTTTACCATTACTAACAGTATAACCTGAAAGTTGTTGACCTTGTTAGTGCATGGACTCTGATGTGTAGCTGTTGTGCCTTAGCAGACAAATTGCTATGCATTTGTTTTTGGGGGAGGAGTCTAATTCTATTTTCTGTTAATATATTTCATGTTATATTTCACAACTGAAGGGGCTGTGATACTTGGAATAGATTTAAAATAATATCTCCTTATAGATTTGTTAAATGTGTTCCTTAGTCTTGAAAATGAGATGGAAATGGAATGCTGTCAGAAAATTAGAGAAACGGAGGGGCGTGGCCAAGGATGAACACAGGATAGCAGCAGATTTCTTCAGCTCCACCAATTTCATTACACTGACAGGAATTAATTACTTAAAAAATTAATTTTTGAAGTAATTTTCTTTCTAAATACGTTTGTTTTATATAGTTCTTGAACTATATCTAAAAAAGAAAGGAAATCTTAACAATATTCCTGTCAGAAATCACTGTGGAAATTTTCCTGTCAGTTTATCAAATGAGTTCCAGTAAGACAAATTCTCAAGACTCCAGCATCAAGAAAGAACTTCAGTCTCTGATAATTATAATCCAGCAACTTACTGATAAAATGGATCAAATGGATACTAAAATAGACACCTTCATAGAAAAAACTACAAAAAAAATAGACCTGTTACATACAGACCTGCAACAACAGAAGATCCAGTTGACAGGCATAGAAGAAGCTGTGAATGACATGGAAAATAGAATCCAAGAAGAGGAAATCAACATTGAGTTTCTGCTGAAACAAAATACACATTTACAAACAAAGCTGGATGACCTGGAAAATAGATCTAGGCACAATAACATTAGGATTTTTGGACTGCCAGAAAATATTGAAGGTAACAATATTACTTCTTTTTAACAACTTGGCTCCTAAAACTTTAGACTTACCAGAAGCATTCTCTTTTGGTATCGAAAGAGCACATAGATCTATAGCTAATACTAACACTCACAAAAAGTTACGAGATCAGTTATAGTTAGATTTCTATCATCTTTTGATAAAGAGATGGTTCTTAAATCTGCTTGGGCTAAAGCTCCTGTTAAGATTAATGAGACAACTGTGCATTTTGACAATGACTATTCTTCCATGGTAATAGCTAAAAGAAAAGTTATTCTGCCACTAATAAGGGAGCTTAAAAAAGCACAGTTTAAAACATACCTTCTGTTTCCTGCCAAGCTTAAAATCTTCCTTCCTGATGGTCCTAAGGTTTTCGATAATTTAGACTCTGCTTTACTGTTTGTCAAAGAAAAAAGGATTTTGGATAAAATAGAAGAAATGGAATGGGCTAGTTCTTCATTAAAGAGATTGGCAACTGAAGCTTCGTGGAAGACTTCAGAGAAGAAGAAGAGACTAAAAACAAATTATTTGTTATATGTTTTTTTCTCTCTCATCATTTTAGTTCATTATTAATCTTTTGAATATAGTTCCTGCATTTCCAGAAAGCCACAAATATTTTGGAAAAGATTTAATCAAAGTTATTCTCTATGTGCAAAGAAATGTTTTGTTTCATAACCAGTCAAAATACCTGAAGATTTAATGGCAAGCTGTGATTCAATTTGTTTCTCTTTCTGAAAAGAAGTAAGGTTAGTAATTTGATACATTTTTTATCTTTACCTTTTTTTTCCTTCTCCTTTTATTATTTTCTTTGTTTAAACAATGACATTCTATTTAGATTATGTAGTGGGTAAAGGGTGGGGAGGGCAGGGAGAGAACAGTAATGAAAATATCATTAATAGAATAATAACATATTTATTCCTTGTAAAAGTTTTTATAAGTTCTTCAAATGCTATTTCTAATTATACTTTCTTGATTATACTGCTTATGCTTGTTTGTAAATAATCTGTTATGCTTTAACTAATAATAATCAGAACTAAATAAGAGTAAATAATATGTTTTATTTTTAACTCTATTAATATAAACAGTAAGTAACATTCCATTGTATATACTTCTTACAGCTTTCTCTTACATTTTTTTATTTCTGCCTCACTCCCTTTTATTTTCTTCTCTCTTTTTCTTTTCTTTATTAATATATAGAAATGCTTTTGATTGTGTGGGCACAGTGAATAATAGGATTTGTATGAAAATTGAGTTGGGAGAAGAATGTTGAGTTTTATTGCTTGTTGGTAATTTTGGGCTTAATTTCACTTACATAGAGGCTGTAATGATCTGTGGAATACATTGTGAAGGTTTTGTCATGTTTAGATGCATTTACACTGCTAAATGAATGTTTGTCACTAGTTTTTAATAAGTTTCCCGCCAAAATGTTAAGAGAGGCAATCTGAGATGTGGGCTGTCTCATGCACAGTGTTCATGAGTTACTTCAGAAGCTTCAGCTCACAGAATTCTCACAGAGAAACTAAAAGCAGTTAGTATAACCTTTGACATAGTTATCACACTGACACACCACAGATTCAGGAAAATACTCTATTCATAAAATATGTCAGTTATAATGTTTTGTTTCATAACCAGTCAAAATATCTGAAGATTTAATGGCAAGCTGTGATTCAATTTGTTTCTCTTTCTGAAAAGAAGTAAGAGGCTGTAATGGTCTGTGGAATACATTGTGAAGGTTTTGTCATGTTTATATACATTTACACTACTAAATGAATGTTTGTCACTAGTTTTTAATAAGTTTCCCGCCAAAATGTTAAGAGAGCCAATTTGAATGTGGGCTGTCTCATGCACAGTGTCCATGAACTACTTCAAAAACTTCAACTCACAGAATTCTCACAGAGAAACTGAAAGCAGTTAGTATAACCTTTGACATAGTTATCACACTGACACACCACAGATTCAGGAAAATACTCTATTCATAAAATATGCCAGTTATAATGAGTCTAAATGATGTAGTTTCTTGTAGTAAGTAAATGTCTTATTTTAGAAGGCATAGAAAATGAAACATTTATTTAAATGTTTTTGAAAATCTACTTAACAGCAGCATAATAATCTGTGTTAAAAATTTGTGTTCCAAACATATACTTTACTATAACTCATTTAATTCATCTGATTGACAAGCATAAATAATCTTATAACTCTATTCTGGAAGAAATGTCATGTGATATATTTTAAAGCAGTAGGTTAGCATGATTGTAAAATCTGGTTACTAAAATGTGTTTACTGTGCATTATTTTGTATAAAGCAGACAGATTTATTGTAGGGACAGCAAGTAGGATAGTACTCAACAAAGACACAACTCAGTGAGATCATATATATATATATATATATATATATATATATATATATATATATATATATGTGTGTGTGTGTGTGTGTGTGTGTGTGTGTGTGTGTGTGTGTATGTATGTGTATGTGTGTGTGTGTGAGTGTGATGGCTTTTTTTTTATATAATAATGCAAGTGTTTCTGAGAATCTGCATAACTATCCAATATGATTTATAATAATTTCTATGAATACAATATTTTACTCTATTGACAAAATGAATGTTTGTCACAAGTTTTAATAAGTTTCCCGCCAAAATGTTAAGGGAGACAATCTGGGATGTGGGCTGTCTCATGCACAGTGTCCATGAACTACTTCAAAAGCTTCAACTCACAGAATTCTCACAGAGAAACTGAAAGCAGTTAGTATAACCTCTGACCTAGTTATCATACTGACACACCACAGATTCAGGAAAAATACTCTATTCATAAAATATGTCAGTTATAATGAGTTTAAATGATGTAGTTTCTTGTAGTAAGTAAATGTCTTATTTTAGAAGGCATAGAAAATGAAACATTTATTTAAATGTTTTTGAAAATCTACTTAACAGCAGCATAATAATCTGTGTTAAAAACTTCTGTTCCAAACATATACTTTATTATAATTCATTTAATTCATCTGATTGACAAGCATAAACAATTTTATAATTCTATTCTGGAAGAAATGTCATGTGATATATTTTAAAGCAGTAGGTTAGCATGATTGTAAAATCTGGTTACTAAAATGTGTTTGCTGTGCATTATTTTCTATAAAGCAGACAGATTTATTCTAGGGACAGCAAGTAGGATAGTGCTCAACAAGGACATAACTCAGTGAGATCAGATATATATATATATATATATATATATATATATATATATATATATATATGTGTGTGTGTGTGTGTGTGTGTGTGTGTGTATGTGTGTGTGTATGTATGTGTGTGTGTGTTTGTGTGTATGTGTGTGATGCCTTTTTTTTAAATAATGCAAGTGTTTCTGAGAATTTGCATAACTATGCAATATGATTTATAATAATTTTATGAATACAATATTTTACTCTATTGACAATAATGAGTTTAAGTAAATGCTCATATACAAACAATTCAAGATTTTTTTTTGGAAGCTGTTAATAGTATTCACATGACAGAAAATAGATGCATCTTAATATATGTAATGTCTGAATCATATTAGCCAAAGTTTTTGATTTAAATGAATGTTAGAACCTAATTTTCTCTCCTCTTGATTTCTAACATCAAGATTATTTGAATGCTATTTGAATACAAGTGTTATATATTACATAGATCTATATAGTAGTATGAACAGTTTAAAAAAAAAAAAAAAGTTTATTTTAGTTTATATGATGCTGTTTTACCAAATGTGTAGTTTTGTCTTGATAGATAATTGAATTGAAAACTGTTAACCTCAGTTAAATATAACTAGTATTAAATTGATAAGGTGGTAGCTGAGGTACTGCTGCTTAGGGTAGGGGTTAACTTGAGTAGTAAATACTACTCTAAGTTGGAGTTTTCAACTCCAGGCTGGATGCAAGGTTTAATCCTTACATTATTTTCACTGGTTCATTGTTATATGTATATAGTTTTGACATCCACAATATATTTTGTACACTCATTGTCACTACAAACAAAATTGAATCCTATACAAAATCCCATAAGAGATTTAATAAATAAAGCTATATTTAAAGGTACACCTAAAAGAGGAGATGTAACATTATTTATCTTGTTATTTGTTATTTCGATCATAAGATTCTTGAGTTTTAAAAATGCCAAATGACATCTTTAAAAGGAATTTCTTTAAACATTAATGGATTGAATAATCCGTGTAAAAGGGCAAGCCTAATAAGATACATTAATTTACACAAGGCCAATCTAGTCTTCCTGCAAGAAACCCATCTCTTGAAAAAAGATATTGATAAACTAGCCACTAATAAGTATACAGTATTGGTTAGTTCAGAGCACACTCAGAAAAAAGAGGAGTGGCTATTTTATGGAATAAAAGTATGCCCATTCCTAAAACCATTAAGTTTTATCAGGATGACAAAGGAATGTTTTGTATGGTTACAATACAAATTAATGGGAAGACTTACACTTTAATTAATGTATATTGGATACCTGGAATTGGTATTAATACAGTGAAACATCATATTGATAAGATCATATCATTCTCTATAGGGATATTATTTTAGCTGGTGATTTTAATTGTATACTACATGAAAGTGATACTACCACTATAAGGAAAAGAAGAATTACATCTAATGCAAAACATTTAAATGATTTTGCTAATTCTTATCATTTGAATGATATTAATAATCAGATAGATTCAAAATCATTACCATACACCTTTTTTCTAACAGATACAAAACTTATTCAAAAATAGATAGGGTCTTTATTTCTAACCAGATGGTAACAGATTTAATTAATTCCAAAATCATTTCATGTCCTATATCTGATCATAACTCAATTGTTTTTGAATTCATGATAAAAATACTCATAATGTTCAGATCAAAAGGATACCAGCATACTTAACTCAGCTAAAAGACTATAAAGAATATATACTTTCAGAAGTACAACATTTTCTAGACATAAATAATACTCCTGAAGTCTCCATTGTCTATGTTTGGGATGCCTTAAAATCATATCTATATGGACAAAGTATCAGATGGTATAATAATAAAAGGAAATCTTGGGATAAGGAATTGTTAGATATTCAAAGTAAATTAGACTCTTATAAACATAATAATAAAGAAAATATTATGGACAAGAAAGTTATTGAAGAAATAAACAAACTAAATGAGAAATACAAAGAAATTTTAACACATAAAGTTAAAATAACTTTAGAGAAATATAAGTTTTTGTCTTATTCAATAAGCCCCAAATACTTACATAGACTTAAAAATAAAACAAAAAGATTGAATAAACAAAACCATATCAAAGAAATCTTTTCTCTAAGAAAAAAGAAGAATGTTTCTAGTATACCAGAAATACTGGATGAATTTAGAAATCACTTTCACAAGATTAACCATAACAACATTAACATGGAACCTAAAGATAAAATAAAGGAGTTTATAACCACAAACATGAATGAAAAGCTTAATAAACAACAGATTAAACTATTGGACAAGAGTATTTCATATACAGAAGTTATTATACAAATATATAAGCTTAAATCAAACAAAGCACCGGGTAATGATGGTATTATACCAGAGATATATAAAATCCTTTCTAAAACTACATATTCATTAATACATAAGGTTTTTATTTTGGCCCAAACTGAGTTAATAACCCCCCCATCTTGGCAATATACATTTATTTCACCAATTTTAAAACCTAATAAAGATCCAACTAGATGTTCTTCATATCGACCCATCTCATTACTTAATGTTGATTATAAAATGTTTATGAGTATTTTGCTGATAGATTGAAGACAATCATCCCGGCATTATAGATATAGATCAGACGGGCTTCATTGTAAATAGAAATACTTTTGATAATATAAGAAGAACTTTAACATTAATTGATTTTGCAAATAGGAAAAAGAAAGATTTAACACTTATTAGTCTTGATATAGGTTCAGCATTTGATTCAGTAAGTTGGGACTATCTGTTTACCTTACTGAAATGCACAAACTTCTCTGATGCATTTGTAAATTTAATTGAGCATTTATACAAAGGAACGCTGGCTTATATTAAGGTAGGAACATATGTTTCACAAAAATACCCATTCTTAAAGGTACAAAGCAAGGATGTCCACTTTCTCCACTATTATTCACTTTAGTAATGGAGCCTTGGGCTAATTTGATTAGAAAAAGTACTGACATAGAGGGTTTTGAAATAGACGAAAATACAACATCACAAATTCAACTTTTTGCAGATGATGTTCTAATTACATCAGCAGGATCTAATTCTTCTATGCAGTCTTTATTTGATAAAATGATGAATTTTAAAAGTATTTCTGGTTTAATATTCAATGAAGAAAAACTAAAATACTACCTATATATACACGAAAAAATATTCTCATTAGTGATTTTACTAAATATGTACCCAATTCAGGTCAGATAACTTATTTAGGTATAATACTATCTAAAGATATTAAATCTATTATATATAATAACTATAATACCTGTTTTCTTAATATACAAAATCTTTTTAATACCTGGAATAATATGTTTTTACTATGGAGGAGAGACTTACAATTATTAAAATGATAATATTCCCCAAGATTTTATACTTAATACAATCAATAATACTTTCACCTACAAAAATAATTATCAAGAAACTGAATACACTAATGTTAAATTTCTTATGGGCACCTAATAGACCTAGGATTGCATTAAAGAAACATACTAATAGCTGGTCTCAAGGGGTATTTCTTTTCCAGACTTTAATTTATATATTATCTCTTCTATTATAAAAGTTATTACTTTATTAATAGATCAGTCATATATCGCAAAATGGAAAGATTATTGGGAGCTAATTAGTATGCACTTCATGAAAATCTCCTTAACACATAAAAATATGATTGTAAATAACTCCATGTTGTGGTTGCTAAAGGAATTTTGTACTTCACCTATTACACCTAATCATATGGTTTGTTACCCATTAAATATTATTATTAGTTATCGTAACTTTATATTCATGCACCCTAAGTATAGGGAATGGAATTTTATTGTATTCCTATAATGTATACTCAGGGTATGCTTATGTCATCTACTTCTGAAGGAGCTCATTTAGCTATAGATAATGATCTAAAGTACTGGTATCAGCTGATATCTGATAATAAAGTTAAAAATCTAGATTTCTTAAAACAAGAATTTGATCTAAGAGAAACTTGCTGGTTAGAGGTTCAGATCTTTAGACAACATCTCATTGATAGAATAGATCAAATGTCTATAACAGTTAAAGAATCTATTCCAAAACTGATTGATTACTTGATATTAAATTTACAGCATAAAGTTTCTGATAAAGGTAAACTTTCATATATACATAAAATTATCAGACAAGAAACTTTTACAGTGTAGATTCATACTGGAATTATTTCACCTCTATTAATGGGGACCCACCAACTCAACAAGATAAACAATATATATTGGAATCTGCTTATAGAACTACATCTTCCATTGTCTGGAGACTTTATACATGGAAATTTTTACATAGATCTTTTTATACACCTTTGATGATGAATAAAATAAATAATAAAGATAATCTATGTAAGAGATGTAATGTAGAAATTAATGCTGACTGGGCTCATATGTTTTATGACTGTATGAAGTTGAAAGAATACTGGAAGTCAATTAATGAATTTTTGCAGGCTCTTTTTACAGATAATTTCATTATTTTTAAGTCTCTTATATTATTCAACACACCTGTACCTCAATGTGTTAAAAAGATTAAGCTTCCCTTGTTATGGTCTATCCTAGCAGTGGCCAGGAAAATAATAACTAGAAATTGGATTTCAGATACACCTCCTTCGTTCAATGAATTTAAAAATGTTATGAATATAATGTGCCATATGGAAATAAGCACAATTAGAATGAGAACAACTAGAAAAACATCATATTATATTGTATGGGATAATTTACAAAATTTGTTAAAAAAATTTTAATTTCAATAGCACGGTGTTTTAGTTTAATTAATTGATCTGATTGTAGTGGATGTCTTTGTAAATACTTTAGTTGTTTTGTTGAATATTATAATAATACCTATTTTTAATTACTTGTATAAAATTGTTATGATATTTCTCTTATATGTTAAAACAATAAACCTGTTTTGAAAAAAAAAAAGAAAATTAGAGAAACATATCTGGTTACAAGATGTATTCATAAAAAGTAGAAGTAAAGTGTTTTTTCTCTTTAGTGCTTGAGCTTTCTCGTCTTGCTTAAACACTTGAAGTTTCTTTGGTAAACAGCTTGAGCTTTGTGAAGTTTCCCACTCATGCAGAGAAACAGGGTTGCTAACAGCTCATGATTTTGACTGTTGGATAACTTTAGAAGGTTAATATAATAATAGATAGAACCTATGAATAGTGTATTAGCTCAAATGTCACTATGCATTCATTTGAAAAAAAGTCAATGAAACCATAAGATTGTGAATGGGGATTGCAATAAGACAACTAAACTTTGATTTCAGACTAACGTAAATTAAAATCTATGTTATATTGAACTGTTAAGACATCGTAGCTTAATAATGTAAGTCACTCTTTCTAAATAATTATTTTACTATCTTTTTTTGAATGAAAAATAAACATAGGGATATACCATTTCTGTTATATAAAGCAGTATAATCTGTTACATAAGGCAAAGAACAAGAAAGCTATGCAAAGCACATAAATCAAATATTTGGTGAATGTTATATTTACATTAAGAGCTGTCAGAAGTGTTTCTCTTTATCGTTTAATAAGGAAAAGAAAATAATGCTGCATGTACTGTGCTATTCCTAAGTACATTTCTTGAAGACTATATTTGAATGTACATATTAAGATGTTTCACAGAAGTATTACGTTAATAGTGACACAAACATATATATGACATTTGCAACCTTTTTATTAGAAGCTTGATGTTAATGTCATGAGTATTTTATCATTACACTTGAAGTTATATACAAAACAAAGAAAGAAACAAACTTTATTTATTTATTATTTATTTGCATTTGTGTACTGGGAGGTCCATTGGGCCAAAAGTGAGCCCATGTTCAGTGGAGGCCTGGGGAGAAGAGCTCCAAAACCAAAAACAGACTTTATACAAATTAGTAAGAGTCAATGCAATAAACTAGTCAGTTGTTGTTGTTGTTGTCATTGTGTCTTTTGGCTTTTCCTGGTTAGGGGTTGCCACAGCGGAACTGCGGTCTGCTAATGATCGGCAGTGGATTTTTACTTGCCGAGTTGCCAGCCCTGACGCACAACCTTCAATGAAGGTATGCCCATACAGTAAATTAAACAGTATACCAGTTATAAAATACAAGGTTGCATTGCAAATAAAATTTTAAGTATGCAAGATACAGCATGCATATCGGTCAATGACATAGATTATTTAGTATATATGGGAATATTCCAGTTGATGCTGGGTAGAGGGGAGACGAAGGTTATAACAGTCAATTAGACTGAGAGCAAGGTAGAGTCATTTGACCTCTACTACATTAATAGCAAGATTAAATTTCATGTATAGATAGTTTCATACAAATATATAGATTTCTTCTAAGTATCTGTGATTCTCATGATAGGACATTATAAGTTGACAACACAGACTATATGCATGCTGATTTGGGGACATCTATGAGATAGAAAGGAGGAGGGGATGAGCTTATGTTTAATAGGATTGGCATACCATGTGTTAGTTTATTGTCATAAACTGCTGAGCACAAATAGCAATACATTATTGTTTAAATGTTACAGAACATCTATTTATATATTATTATTACATTTTTTACTGATGAAAATAGATGATTCAGGAAGGAAATTGTTATTTTTGTGAGGCACATAATAGGAATCTTTAACTGCAGTACAGCAGTTTCTCACCTTTTCAAGATGACAATAGATGAGATTCAAGATTTTATATAGTTATTGAAGAATAATAAGAAACTTTTATTTACCTCTTAGTGTTTAATGAACATATAAAAATGAGAAATATGTAAGTTAAACAGCAATCTTGGACATATAATACTTCTCTTATTTTTCACACATATATACCGATTTTAAAGGATACAGACTTGTCTTTACTTTGCTGTTAATGACAATTGTGTTTAATTGAAGCAGAGGAGTTTGGGCTTTTTAGAACAGTAGATGGGTGGGTTTGCTTGGATGGTTAGACTATTCAAGCAGGGAGTGTTAGACTCCATCAGGAGTTTGAAAGATTTTAGAAGCAAATGTTTAGTTACATTAAAAGTTTTTTTTGTTGTTTTTTTGTGGGTGTCTACAATAACAATTATTTTGAATCTAATTAAACTTTTAAGTATTAATGTCAGTATGACTACTAATAAGCAGCTTTTTAACAAAGAAAGGATATTATACTGGGACCATATGATTTTAATATATTTACATCTACACTGTTTAACTGTATGACAAATGACATTTATTAATTGTATTTCCATAAATGTTAATGGATTGAATAATGGTTGCAAGAGGAGTAGTCTAAACAAATATTTTAAGTTATTTAACTCTCAGGTTATTTTTTGCAAGAAACACACCTATTGACAGATGATAAAGACAGATTTAATACTAAGTATTAGTCTATATTATCTGCGGTGGTGGTGCTGCAGTAGCGTTGTCACCTCACAGTTAGACGTTGCACATTCGATTCTCAGTTAGAGTGTCTTCTGTGTGTCGACATGCATGAATGGGCATTCCTTCATTGAAGGTTGTGTGTTAGGCCCGGCAAGCCAGCACGTAAAAAAAAAATCTACTGCCAATCATTAGCGGACCGGAGTTCCGCTGTGGCGACCCCTAACCGGGAAAAGCCGAAATACAGTAGTCTATATTATCTGGTTCACAATATAATCCAAAAAAAAGAGGAGTTGCTATATTATGGAAAATTATTTGCCTATGCCTAAAATCATTGACACATATATGGATGATAAAGGTATGCTTTCTTCTGTTACTCTAGAGTATAATAAGATAATATTAACCCTTATTAATTTCTACTGGATTCCTGGAGTAGGAATTCAAACTGTTGAACAACTTCTAGAACAAGTAATTCAAATTGCAAAAGGTAGCACCAAACTGGCAGGAAGTTTTAATTATATATTGTCACAAAAGGATACTAATACAACAGGTAAGCAGAAAATATAGGCATCAGCAAAAGCACTGTTAAAGTTCACTGAAATATTTCACCTTAAGGGGATACATGATTTTTCAGATCCAGAATCATTTTTCTGTGCTCATTATTCCCATAAACATAGAACACAATCCAGAATTGTCTGCAATGAGTTGATAGATAAACTAGGCAAAGTTAAAGTGGTATCTTGCCCACATTCATATCACAATGCAATCACTTTTGATCTGGTTTGAAAATCTAACAATAACATTAAGATCAGGAGGATACCAGCATATATAACTTGCATAGGATTTTAAGGACTTTTTTTAAGAAATTCTTTTATAGAAATTAACAATAGAGGAGATATTTCAGAAAGCTATCTATGGGATACACTAAAAGCATATATTTTTGGTATAATCACCAATTGGCTATCAATAAAAAAATAATGGGACAAAGAACTGTACAAGATACAAGAAAAACTTGAAAAATTAAAACTGGAAAATCAGACAGGTAACAATAATAACATAGAAGAGATTAATAATCAACATAAGTATTTGGACATTTTAAATCATAACACTAGGATTAGTCTAAAAAAGTTTAAGATAATTAATTTCTTTATTAACCCAAAATCTATGCATAAGTTAGCTAGCAGAATAAAATTATTTAGTAAGTCTAACCATATAAAGGAGATTTATTCACATAAGAGAAAAAGAAAAGTGATGGAAATAGAAGACATTTTGAAATAATTTAGAAATTATTACAATAAAAATCAATCAATATAATGTAATAACAGACACAGAAGGGATAACAAAAACTTTTATATATATATATATATATATATATATATATATATATATATATATGTTTGTGTGTATGTGTTTGTGTGTGTGTGTGTGTGTGTGTGTGTGTGTGTGTGTGTGTGTGTGTGTGTGTGTGTGTGTATATATATATATATATATCAAATTATATGATGACCAAGTGAAATTAATTGATAAATCTGTTTGAATGTCTGAAAAAAAAAACCTAGCAAGTCACTAAGTAATGACATAATTATACCAGAACTCCACAAGTTACTACCTAAAGAAGCCTTAAACATATTACACAAAGTTTTTTCTATAGTTAAAGACTTAACAGAAGTTTCTTCCTCTTGGAAATATACTTTTATTTCCCTAATTTTAAAATAAACAAAGATCCAACTGAATTCACATCGTACAGACCAATTTCACTTTTAAATAAATGCCGATTATAAATTATTATGGCAATTCATGCTAATAGATTAAATCTATTCTACCTTCCATGATTAATGAGGATCAAGCTGTTTTTATTCTAAATAGAAATACTTATGACAATATCAAAATAATAATCCCAGTAACCGACTATGCAAACAAAACAAAAGAGAATGTAACATTATTGAGTCCAGACATTAATAGTGCTTTTGACTCTATGAATTGGAAATATCTTTTGTTAGTCTTACAGGACTTTAAATTTTCAAGTAATTTTACACATCTTATAAATCTTCTTCATGACGATTGTTTTGTATATGTTAAAATACATACTTTTACTTCTGATTCAATACAAATTTGAAGGGAACTAAACAAAGATGTCCTATTTCACCCCTGCTTTTCACTCTAATTATGGAAATTTTTTGCTAATTTTATTAGGTCAAATTTATTTATTATATTTCACATTTGTTTACCGTGAAAGTCCGACTTGGAACAAAGCCAATTATCAGTGTAGGCCCAGGGTGGAAAGCTCCAGATGCAAGTCATTGTAACAAAAGAGGAAACCAGAACACCCAGAGGAAACCCACACAAATACAGGGAGGACATGCAGACTCTGCACAGAAGGCAGCCCAGCCAAGAATCAAAATGGAGACCCTCTTTCTTTGAGATGACAATATAACTGCTGTACCACTGTGATGTCTAGACTAAAAGGCATTAGCATAAATGTGAATTTGCTTTCTAAAATCCAATTATTTGCTGATGACATTCTTCTGACACTGAGTGACAGTAATAGTTCCGGCTGTTTTAAGGCAATGGATGAGTTTCAAAAAATCTGGTCTCTCCTTTAATGATAACAAAGCAAAAATACTACAGATAAATGCCAATAATGATAGGATAGATGATATATCTACTAAATACATTGTCAAAGAATGAAAAATGAACTATTTAAGGATAATTATAACAGATAACATTAATAATATAATAAATTACAATTATACTAACAGCATAATCAGTATAACAAATCTAATAAATAAATGGAACATATTTTCTTCACAATGGAAGAGAGACTTTATATAACCAAAATTATTATTTTACCAATAATCTTATATATTATTCAACATATCTTTACCTCCATCTAAAACATGTATTAAAGAATTTAATACATTAATTTTAAATTTCTTTTGTTCGCCAACAAACCAAGAATTGCCTTAAATCATCATATAAGGGACTGGACAGCAGGGAGGATTGGACTACCAGATCTGGAACTATATTTTTATCAGCAATTATAAAAATAATATCTTTTTGAATGAATAATATTTACACAGCCATGTGTAAAGAGTTTCTAGGATGCCTTTTCAAAAAATTTAAACATAACATACATTCTAATCATAATCTTATACTATACAAAACTTTACATTGGTTGCTAAAAGACTACTTTTCAGAAAGGAGTCACCAGACAACTGACTTTTATTTTATTTCTACTATATTAAATACATTTAGAAAAATTATAGAAGAAATCTAACATTTAAGGCATGGATTCTTCTTCTTTTCCTTATAACATACATTCAAAATAATATTTTCACTTCAAAGTTAGACACAATGATTACACGCAAAGAAAAACTCAGATATATTGGTGTCAATTAATGAATAACGGAAAACTTCATTCTTTTGGTTATATCATAAGTAAATATGATTTAAGCAAAGATATGTAGTCAGATGTACAGTCTTGCAGACAATATGTAGAAGGTAAAATTAAATGAATGGAACCACGGGTAAGAGATCTTATCTCAAAATGAATTGAATTTTTAATATTATTAACACCACAAAACATAATGGGAGAGGGTCTCTTATCCAAATTATATAAAATGGTGAGAAAAGAAACAAAAACTGCAATGACAATTATTGGAACTATTTTACTCACTTTAATAACAGACCTTCAGATGAAGAGGATAAAAAATTATTTTTACTATCTTCCAAACAGGCAACTTCTTCTCTTAGATGGAAACTTTTTACTTGGAAATTCTTGCATAGATCTTTCTTCACATCTCATAAAGTTGAATTAATGTTTAAAAAGAAGTAAGCTTGTGGGAGATGTAAACAGCAGCTTAAATCAGATTGGCAACGCATGTTCTTTGATTGTGTTGTACTTACACATTATTGGAATAACATTAATCTTTTTTTACAGGCTTTATTTGGGGACAATTTTGTTTTATCTAAGTCATTAATTCTTTTTAATACCTCTATTCAAGTTTGTGCTAAAAGAATGACATACCCTCATGGAAACTTTTTACTTGGAAATTCTTGCATAGATCTTTCTTCACATCTCATAAAGTTGAATTAATGTTTAAAAAGAAGTAAGCTTGTGGGAGATGTAAACAGCAGCTTAAATCAGATTGGCAACACATGTTCTTTGATTGTGTTGTACTTACACATTATTGGAATAACATTAATCTTTTTTTACAGGCTTTATTTGGGGACAATTTTGTTTTATCTAAGTCATTAATTCTTTTTAATACCTCTATTCAAGTTTGTGCTAAAAGAATGACATACCCTCATTTATGGTCAATTTTACCAGATTTGAGGAAAGTTAGAACCAAGAATTGGAAGAATGAAGCTACACCTTCTTTCACAGAATTCCAAATATTGCAACCAAAGTATGTCACCTTGAAATTATCACCATTAAATCAAAATCTGTTGGAATAATTTCCTACTATAATATGTGGACAAATTTCAACGAACTGCTTGATAAACAAAAATAGCTATATTCATCAATTGTAATGTATAGGACTTTTTTGAGAATCGTCATTGTTAGTAGACACTCTTGTAAATAGTTATTCTTGTTTGTTCTTGTTCATATTGTTCTTTTTATGCTCAGAAATTTCTAAATACAATTATTGTTGTGATCAATTTGTTTAGTAAAAATCTAATAAAAAACATTTTCAAAAAAAAGAACACCAGGGTGTACATGGGTAAATGGATTTCACTGGAAGTTGGCAGTATTAATGTGAACCATTGGATGCTACTGACTGTTTTTCTGCATTGTATAGGTATGTAGCTTGGGTCTATATTGCAAACTCGGAAGCCCTAATAACCGAATACAAAAACGCTGACACATATTCCGTGAACCGCGTATACACTGAATACCCTAAACTGCAAAATTCAAAACCTCAAACCATCATACTTGTCCCACCCCACCGCCCGCTACATACTACCTACCCAAACAAACTAAACAAACACATACATACACCAACCAAAACCCTACTTCTAACCCTAAACTAAACCCTACTTCTAACCCTACACTATATTTTGCATATACCACCATCTATGCACTTACCTTAACCCGCACCCTAACCCTAAGCTCCATAAGTATCACACATTTACCTTAACAAGCTATACCCAAACAAAATAAATAATCCACACACATACACATAACAAAACACTACATCTAACCCTGCACTAAATCTCACATACATTATCATCTATGCACTTACCTTAACATGCACCTTAACCCTAAGGTCTGTAACTATCGAATACTTACCTTACGGAGGTATACCATGGAAGGGCCAACCATGACGATTCGTTATTTTGGATTTCGCTCTTCAGAATGATCGATGTTTACGTGGTTCGATAGAGACGTGTCGGCATTTATGTATTCGGGTAAGTGCATCTTTGAGGATGTAATAGGGAACCATGTAGCTTTTATACATCATCACAGAGATGATAATGTGTCTTGCCATATTTGATTTCCTGATTCAACTACTGCTGCAAAAATCTAGTGTATACCTTAGATGAGATATCACTGACTGGTTCACCAGCATGGTATGTGAGTCTTCAGAATGCATATGTATCTCTTAAGCCATATGTGCACTAATGTATGCTATTCCATGTTTTTATTTTTACATTTTTATATTCATTTCTAACTAGGTAAGCTGGGCACAACTATCTCCTCTGGGCTGATTCAAGAGCAATGTCTGGTTAAGTGATTTGCTAAGAGACATACAGCAGGGCGTGTTCATCCACCATAAGTGAATTGGTAAGATGTGTACCACAGGGCGTGCTCACCTGCCATGCACTGTTACAATGCAAGGCACATAATGTACAGCTCTCTTCCACAACAATAACATGTTCTGATAAGTGGGAGGAAGCATTCTTTCCAAGGGACAGATTCATCATCAAAAATAATAAATTAGACAATCCATTTGCTGCACATTTTATTTTTCTGCTATTTATGCTAGTACTTGTGATGGCTTAACTGAAACAATGTTTGACAGGCTTAAGCTCAGCAAAGGAGGGAGAAAGATGTTAAAAGGTATGACGGTGTAAGAAAAAAAAATATGTATATATATATATATATATATATATATATATATATATATATATATATTGATAGATAGATAGCTATATGGATCTACAGTACTTCATCGAAAAAACACTTCTCCGAAAAAGAACAGCAGAACCTTACTTACGTGAAAGTGCACTTAAACAAAAGTGCACTTCTGCAAAGATCGGTTCAACGAACTGATCAGGAAAACCAAAACAATGTTTTTGCAGGGAAGCAAGCCCCCTGCAACCCCCATGTGGGGGGCTTGCCCCCCACACCACCCCCACTTAAATATACCAACTCCAAGATTGCAGTACAGTGGGGAAACAGGTAAATTCCCTTTTCTCCACTGTACTGTGCTTCGGCGCCTCAGTGTTCCTTAACAGTTCATTGAACTGTTCTTCACGGAAGTGCACTTTTGATTAACTGCACTTTCGTGTACGTGTGGGTCTACTTCTCTTTTCTGAAGTAATGTACATTTGATTTAGAGAAGTAGACCTATACACATATATATATATATATATATATATATATATATATATATATATATATATATATGTGTGTGTGTGTGTATGGGTTGTTTCATTTTGATTGAATGGACACATGACTGATATCTGTGTTTGAGACCATTGGGAAGATAAACCAACAATCCGCAGGTCGGACAATATTTCCTTTTCCCAAGGATTGAGCAACCACAGAAACCCTTGTTGTGGTTTCAACTCCTCTAGGGTTAATCCTTAGAACATGCCCAGTAGCTGTCAGATTTCCATATACCAATATTTTGACATCAAAACTTTAGAAATTGATCTTTTATCATTGCCCTTTTGAAAAAAAAAAAAAAAAAAAAAAAAAAAATATATATATATATAGGTATATGGGTCCCCTTTAAAATGTCCACTTACCGGAATGTTGACTTGCAAATCTCCGAATTGAGAGCATTGAATGTTCACAATGCTGAACTCCCAGAACATCCCAACTTACGTTTGGGAAAGTAACCACTGGGCCACCATGGTAACCTTTGCCTTATTCTCCACTGTAGTGTGATCTTGGAGTTGGTAAATTTAGTTAGGGGGGTGTGGGAGTGAAGCCACCCCACATTGGTGGGTTTAGTTTGGTTCTGTTCATAGTGTACTGATAGGTGGCCCAGTGGTTACTTTCCCAGAGTTACTCGCTGGCATTTTGGGAGTTCGGCATTGTGAACTTTCAGTGTTCTCATCTCAGTGATCTGCAAGTTGACCTTCCGGTATATATATATATATATATATATATATATATATATATATATATATATATATACATATATATATATATATATATATATATATATATATATATATATATATATATATATATATATATATATATATATATATATATATATTGGTATAGCACAAGGTGTAGAGTTTGAGTCTCACAACGGATAATTGGCTAGGCTTAAAATGGCTCGAAAGGGCAGTTAGCTTAGTACTAATCTATGAATATATATATATATATATATATATATATATATATATATATATATATATATAGGAGCACTTTACATAACTGAATTACTGAAAGCTCGAATTGCATATGGTCGAGACCATATGCTCGAGCTTTTAGTAACTCGAATGTGTAAAGTGTTAAAAAACAACACTTTACTTGCCTTAAAACATTACTTGCACACAGAGGCAAAGATCTTTGTATGCTCTGTGTTTAAGTAATGTTTTAATTTTTTTTGCGATGTTGACAGGAAACGGGAAATCTCCAGACAGGACAACTGACCCATTGTAACAGTTGTGGCTTAGATATGGATGCAAGTCTGACACCAACTATCTATATGCCCATAAGCATGTACCAGGTTAGTACTAAACATACTACTTTGTCATGTCACATATGTATCCATGTAGCGGAGTGCATATGACTGTTGATAATCTGCACCTCTGATCTCTTGACACCTTTGAGCTCAACTCCCTGTTGAACCAGGTATGTGGTAGATAGTGTTATATAGTAATGTTTAAAATGTGTTCTAGTATGCATGCTACAGGAAGAAAGTACAACCATAAGTCTGGGGCTCACCCTACTGCTGCATACTTTATGCATTCACAGGTTCCACTGGATAGTCCAACCCAAAAGGGCAACAGATGATTGATCATCATGGATGATAACAATGACATGCAGACAACTTGGCCTGATGATATAGTGGCAATGTCTGTAACAATGCAGAGTGAGTAGGCAGCCACATCCACAAGTACAGAAGCTACTTTAGAGCTCACTGCTAAACACAAAGCCCACCAAAACTTCACATACTGCTTCCATGTAACAGTCTGACATGGGCTCCTTCTGTGGCCATATCAGATGCAGCATTTGACACATGGAATGCTTATGATGTGGCCATACAGGGAGCTCAGTGCCAACATAGCTCTTCTACTGTCCTTGATATGCACACTGCACTGAGAATCAACCAACAGATGTGCAGACTGGTAATCTGGATGCAAGCAGCTGCTATGCTCATCACTATGGAATTGGTAAGGGTGCTTTGTGGCATGCATAAGTAAATGTGCTAACTGCACAGTGACCTGCAGAATCTCCACAATGAGACAATATAGCTAATGGAGTCATTTGTGGCAAATGTAGTCTACAAAGTGGTACATCCATGTAACACATTTATACTGTCATCTAATCTCTCTGCTGATCATGCAATCTAAGACTGTAGGAGAGACTGGTGATAGAAGTGCCAGTTCATGTTTTCTCCTATATCAGAAAACACATGAAACAACAAATGTAACATAAGTTTTGCATATTGGTAAAAAGTCTGGAACCCCTGGTTGTGTGCAGAGGTGTTCAGTGGTTATGGTAACCTTTAGCACAAAATGTGATACCATTAATAAAATTAAATGTACACATTATGCAGTCACATATATTATGTGTTCGTTGTATAAAGTGCCTTCATTTAATATAACTACTGGGTTGAATTTTCTTGTGGTCTAAAAAATGGCTCTGAACTAACATATCAGTAATACATGTAGTTCTTTTATATTATACATTACATCTTCCCTTAAGCTTTTGTTTCAGCACTGGATCTTCTCTAAGAAGTGGCCAATACCCTTAATTATATCTACAATCTTACTACTAATGATAGTATATTCAGTTACAAAATATAAATCACGATAATTCCCTTTTCCCCTTTTCTTATCTGTTTTTAAGTACTGATATGCATGATTTATTTGCCTACCAGAGATCTACACTTAAGAATTATATAATCGATTGTTATCATAGCCCCATATTTAAAACCACTCTCAGAGTACAACTAGCTTCCATTAAAAATTTCCCTATCCCATCATACTGGCAGTTCTTAACAAAAGGTCAGTCATTGCAGTTAACAGTAGAAATTAAAAGTAACTTCTTACTATCAGTTAATTATACCTCTAACACATAGTTCTAGAAAATATTTAACTGGAAATACTTACATAGAGCATTTTTATAACCAGATAGAATTAAAAAGATCAGTACTACTAAAAATGTTTTTTGCTGGAGGTGTGAAAAGTCAAATAAAGCAGACTGGATTCATATTTTTTATGAATGTAATAAAATTAAATCATATTGGAATGAAATCAATCATTTTACAAGCTTTATTTAATGAATCCTTTACCTTAACTAAAGTATTGATAACACTTAACGTAAATGAAGGTCCCTACCTGAATAAGACAAATATGTATTTGTTATGGACAATACTTGCTATATCTAGGAAATGCATAATCAGAAGGTGGAATTCAAATACACCCCTGACCTTGGAAGAAGACAACTGCATTGATGGAAATAAAAATCAAAGAACTACGAATCTATCCCAGGCCATTGGTAAATAATCCTTGGAAGAAAGTTATATCTTTGTTGGACACTCTGCAATAATCAGTATTGTATCTCTGATAACTGATATGTTAATTCTGTATTTAATAACATACAGTGTATATAATTGAAAGCCAGGCTATTGTAAATATTGTATATAGTTGTTTAAAATGATATTTAAAAATATTATGCAAATGTTATTTTAATTGAAAATAAAAAAAAATATTTGAGAAAAAAATCTACCTATCACTGCATAACCTTCATACTCTTAAGAAATTCATCTTTAGGCATAGTTTTAATTAAATGTGGTGGGTAAAAACTACTATCATGTAAAACATCTGTACTAGCTGTTTGTTTTCTGTGCTCCATAGTAACAATATTAAGACCATTTTCCCAATTAAAGTGACATCCTAAAATTAGTCTGATTTTTAAATATAGCCCCACTAAACTAACAAAAAAACCCCAGCTCTATTACAGAGTAAGTCCTTAATAAAATCTTCTGCTAAATCCTGACCACATTGCATAAAAGATCAGGTGATCTATAAAATAATTAGATGTAATAACATTCTTCTTAACTTTATCCATATCACTATCTATCTATCTATCTATCTATCTATCTATCTATCTATCTATCTATCTATCTATTTATCTATCTATCTATCTATCTGTCTATCTATCTATCTATCGCCTACCCAGTGTCTCTACTTGTATATCACTTGCAGTTACCATATAACATCCCCCATATATGGTACTTTACCTTGTGGGTATGTAGGATAATGTCAGTTCCCCATGTTTTAAATGCCATGGTATCCCATGTAACATCCAATGTTCATTGCACTCTCCCCACAGGCATATACAGCTATGTGTGGTTGACATGTATGCAACATGTATGGGTATCTGGGTTCCTCTGCCCATACACTCTTTTGCATGTGTGCATGTTATGTTACCAAAAACATGGTTTCCATATCTGAGGTGAAATACCTACATGTGGCTTACCGTTATAGGTCTCAGTTACACAGATAACTACAAACTGATCCTGCCATTCATGACAGGCATTACAGTTACAGCAGGGCTTCAACAGCTACTGTAGCAGCCCAGGTCTAGTTACTTTTCTCTCTCTCTGTCTCTCCAAATTTCTATGTCCAAAGCACTTCCGTAGTAATTCCAAAAAATTCCATTCATATGCTTCAAAGTACTTTTGCACCTTTGATTTAATATCTCTGTAATCTGTACAACTGTTTTTTACTGTCCTTTTTGTTGTGTGATAGAGCTGAATATCTGTTAGTGTTGACATCAGTTTGTAGTGAAATCCTTTGCCTTGAGGCCTATCTGTTTTCTTAGTGAGAGAAAGTAAACAGTACTGGTTTAATCTGGCAAGGACATTCCTGCAATGGTTATTGTTTGGATAATTGGTCTGGTTTCTGTTTCTGTGCCTTAAATAGCCAGTGTTTTAAATCAGATACACATGATACTCAAGCTGTTGCAGAGAGACTGGTTTACTGCCTCCTGTGATATTTAGAAAAGATAAGAGTCTTGTTGTTGTTGTTGTGTCTTTCAGCTTTTCCCGGTTAGGGGTCGCCACAGTGGAACTCCGGTCCGCTAATGATTGGCAGTAGATTTTTACATGCTGACTTGCTGGGCCTGACGCACAACCTTCAATGAAGGAACGCCCATTCACGCATGTCGCCACACAGAAGATGCTCTAACTGAGAATCGAATGGAACAACGTCTTACTGTGAGGCGACAACGCTACTGCAGCACCACCACCGCAGAAAAGATGAGTCTATTCTCAGTTAACTTTTGCACTTTTGATTTAATATCTCTGTGATCTGTACAACTGTCTTTTACTCTTTTTTGTTGTGTGATAAAGCTGAATGTCTGTTAGTGTTGACCTCAGTTTGTAGTGAAATCCTTTATCTAGAGGCCTATCTGTTTTCTTAGTGAGGGAAAGTGAACAGAACTGATTTAATCTAGCCAGGGCATTCCTGCAACTGTTATTTTTTGGATAATCTACCTGGTTTCTGTTTCTGTGCCTTAAATAGCCAGGGTGTTAAATCAGATATACCTGTTGCTCAAGCTGTTGCAGAGAGACCGACTTACTGCCTGCTGTGATATTTAGAAAATATAAGAGTCTATTCTCAATAATTGTCTGCACTTTTGATTAAATATCTCTGTAATCTGAACAACTGTTTTTTACTCTCCTTTTTGTTGTGTAATGCAGCTGAATGTCTGTTTTGTAATGAAATCCTTTGTCTAGAGGCCTATCTGTTTTCTTAGTGAGAGAAAGCGAACAGAACTGGTTTAATCTAGCCAGGGCAGTCCTGCAACTGATATTGTTTGGATAATTGGTCTGGTTTCTGTTTCTGTGCCTTAAATAGCTAGTGTTTTAAATCAGATATACCTGTTCCTCACACTGTTGCAGACAGACTGTCTTACTGCATGCTATGATATTTAGAAAAGATAATAGTTTATTCTCAGTTATCCTCTGCAGTTTTGATTTAATATCTCTGTAATCTGTAGAGCTGCTTTTTACTTTCCTTTTTGTTTTGTGATAGATCTGAATATCTGTTAGTGTTGACCTCAGTTTGTAGTGAAATCCTTTGTCTAGAGGCATATCTGTTTTCTTAGTGACAGAAAGTGAAAATGCGTCATTTAATCTAACCAGGACATTCCTGCAACTGGTATTGTTTAGATAATTGGTCTGGTTTATTTTTCTGTGCCTTAAATTGCATTTTAAATCAGATATACCTGTTGCTCACGCTGTTTCAGAGAGACTGGCTTACTGCCTGTTGTGATATTTAGAAAAAATAAGCGTTTATTCTCAGTTTTTGTCTGCACTTTTGACTTAATAACTGTGTAATATGTACAACTGTTTTTACTCTTCTTTTTGTTGTGTGATAGATGAGAATATCTGTTAGTGTTGACCTCAGTTTGTAGTGAAATCGTTTGTCTAGAAGTCTATCTGGAAAATAACTCATTTAATCTAGCCAGGGCATTCCTGCAAATGTTATTGTTTAGATAATTAGTCTGGTTTCTGTTTCTGTGCCTTAAATAGCCAGAATTTTAAATCAGATATAGTTGTTGCTCTAGCTATTGTAGAGAGAATGATTCACTGCCTTCTGTGATATTTAGAAATGATAAGTGTGTATTCACAATTTTCATCTGCACTTTTGGTTTAATATCTCTGTAATCTCTACAATTATTTTTTACTCTTCTTTTTGTTGTGTGATAGAGCTGACTATCTCTTAGTGTTGACCTCAGTTTGTAGTGAAATCCTTTGTCTAGAGGCCTATTTGTTTTCTTAGTGAGAGAAAGTGAACAGAACTGGTTTAATCTAGTCAGGGCATTCCTGCAATTCTTATTGTTTAGATGATTAGTATGGTTTCTGTTTCTGTGCCTTAAATAGCCAGTGTTTTAAATCAGATATAGTTGTTTCTCGGGCTGTTCCAGACAGACTGTCTTACTGCCTGCTGTGATATTTACAAAAGATAAGAGTCTATTCTCAATTATTGTCTGCACTTTTGATTTAATATCTCTGTAATCTGAACAACTCTTTTTTACTCTCCTTTTTGTTGTGTGAAAGAGATGAATATATGTTAGTATTGACCTCAGTTTGTAGTGAAATCCTTTATCTATAGGCCTATCTGTTTTCCTATTAAGAGAAAGTGATGAGAGCAGGTTTATTTCTAACCAGGGAATCCCTGTAATTGCTATTGTTTGGATAATTGGTCTGTTTTCTGTTTCTATGCCTTAAAAAGCCAGTGTTTTAAATCACATATACCCATTGCTCATGCTTTTGCAGAGAGACTGATTTACTGCCTGCTGTGATATTTAGAAAAGATAAGCGTGTATTCTCAATTATCGTCTGTACTTTTGATTTAATATCTCTGTAATCTGTACAACTATTTTTTACTCTCCTTTTTGTTGCATGATAGAGCTGAATATCTGTAAGTGTTGACCTCAGTTTGCAGTGAAATCCTTTGTCTAGAGGACTATTCCTTTTGGTAGTGAGAGAAAGTCAACAGAGCTGGTTTAATCTAGCCAGGGCATTCCTGCAACCGTTGTTGTTTGGATAATTGGTCGGGTTTGTGTTTCTGTGCTGTAAATAGCTAGTGTTTTAAATCAGATACATCTGGTACTCAAACTGTTGCAGAGAGGCTGACTTACTGCCTGCTGTCATATTTTGAAAAGATAAGGGTTTATTCTCAATAACTGCACTTTTGATTTAATAGCTCTGTAATCTGAACAACTGTTTTTTACTTTTCTTTTTGTTGTGTAATAGAGCTGAATATCTGTTATTGTTGACATCTGTTTGTAATGAAATTGTGTGTCTAGAGGCCTATCTGTTTTCTTAGTGAGAGAAAGTGAACAGAACTGGGTAATCTAGCCAAGGCATTCCTGCAACTGAGATTGTTTGAATAATTGATCTGGCTTCTGTTTCTCTGCCTTAAATAACCAGTGTTTTAAATCAGATATACCTGTTGCTTAAGCTGTTGCAGACAGACTGACTTACTGCCTGCTGTGATATTTAGAAAAGATAAGAGTTCATTCTCAATTATCCTCTGCAGTTTTGATTTAATATATCTGTAATTTGTAGAGCTGTTTTTTACGTTCCTTTTTGTTGTGTGAGAGATCTGAGTAACTGTTAGTTTTGACCTCACTTTGTAGTGAAATCCTTTGTCTAGAGGCGTATCTGTTTTCTTAGTGAGAGAAAGTGAACAGAAGTCATTTAATCTAGCCAGGGCATTCCTGCAACTGTTATTGTTTGGATAATTGGTCTAGTTTCTGTTTCTGTTCCTTAAATACCAAGTGTTTTTAATCAGACATACCTGTTGCTTGTGCTGTTACAGAGAGAATGACTTACTGCTTGCTGTGATATTTAGAAGAGGTAAGAGTCTATAATTAGTTATTGTCTGCACTTTTGATTTAATATCTCTGTAATCTGTACAACTGTTTTACTCTCCTATTTGTTGTGTGATAGAGCTGAGTGTCTGTTAGTATTGACCTCAGTTTGTAGTGAAATACTTTTTCTAGAGGCCTAACTTTTTTCTTAGTGAGAGCAATTGAACAGAACTCTTTTAATCTAACCAGGGCATTCCTGCAACTGGTATTGTTTGGATAATTGGTTTGGTTTCCGTTTCTATCCCTTAAGTTGCCAGTGTTTAAAATCAGATATACCTGTTGCTCAAGCTGTTTCAGAGAGACTGGCTTAATGCCTGCTGTCATGTTTAGAAAAGATAAGAGTTAATTCTCAATGATCATCTGCAGTTTTGATATAGTATCTCTGTAATCTGTACATCTGTTTTGTGCTCCTTTTTGTTATGTGATAGAGCTGAATGTCTGTTGATGTTGATATCAGTTTGCAGTGAAATCCTTTGTCTTGAGGAATATCTGTTTTCTTAGGGAGAGAAAGTGAACAGAACTGGTTTAATCTAGTAGGGGATTCCTGCAACTGTTATTGTTTGGACAATTAGTTTGGTTTATGTTTCTGTGCCTTAAATAGCCAGTGTTTTAAATCAGACATACCTCTTGCTTGAGCTGTTGCAGAGAGACTGACTTATTGCCTGCTGTGATATTTAGAAGAGATAAGAGTCTGTTCTCAGTTATCGTTTGCACTTTTGATTTAATATCTCTGTAATCTGTACAACTGTTTTTACTCTTCTTTTTGTTGTGTGATAGAGCTGAATATATGTTAGTGTTGATCTCAGTTTGTAGTGAAATCCTTTGTCTAGAGGCCTATATGTTTTGTTAGTGAGAGAAAGTGAACAGAACTGGTTTAGTCTATCCAGGGCATTAATGCAACTGTTATTGTTTATATAATTAGTCTGGTTTCTGTTTCTGTGTCTTAAATACCCAGTGTTTTGAGCTAGATATAGCTGTTGCTCAAGCTGTTGCAGACAGACTGACTTACT
Source organism: Protopterus annectens (assembly GCF_019279795.1). Taxonomy (NCBI): domain Eukaryota; kingdom Metazoa; phylum Chordata; order Ceratodontiformes; family Protopteridae; genus Protopterus; species Protopterus annectens. The sequence goes on from NC_056732.1 coordinate 940,327,924, forward strand.
GCCTGCTGGGATATTTAGAAAAGATAAGAGTTTATTCTCAATTATTGTCTGTACTTTTGATTTTATATCTCTGTAATCTTTACACCTGTTTTTACTCTCCTTTTTGTTTTGTGATAAAGCTGAATATCTGTTAGTATTGGCCTCAGTTTGTAGTGAAATCCTTTGTCTATAGGGCTATATTTTTTCTTAGTGAGAGAAGGTGAAGAGAACTGGTTTTGTATAGTCAGGGTATTCCTGCAACTGTTATTGTTTTGATAAGTGATCTAGTTTCTTTTTCTGTGCCTTAAATAGCCAGAGTTTTAAATCAGAAGGATTAACATAATGGTTAAGGAGTTTACTTTCCAGACACAAGGTGCAGAGTTTGATTATCACCTTTGAGGGAAATTGGCTACACTCAAAATGGCCCACAAGAAATGCTAGCTTAGTTCTTACCTATAACCTAAGAAGCAATTACTTGAAAGTTAAAGTTATTGTTCTACCTATGAACCGATATGATTGGATGTGAGATAGGAAATTCACCCCGTGGATCACTTCTGTGGGTCTGCTCGACAGGGGCACAGGAAAATAATTTTCTTGGGTGGCAATAGCCAGAGTACCTTTCTGGCTAGTCTTATATAGGCCCTAGGGCCAATAGCCTAGTACCTACCTATAATCCTGTGAAGATATTCCTGTTTCTCAAGCTGTTGTAGAGAGACTGACTTAATGCCTGCTGTGATATTTGAAAAAGACACAAGTCTATTCTCAGTTTTCATCTGCACTTTTGATTTAGTATCTCTGTAATTGGTACACCTGTTTTTACTCTCCTTTTTGCTGTGTGATAGAGCTGAATATCTGTTAGTGTTGACCTCAGTTTGTAGTGAAATCCTTTGTCTAGAGGTCTATCTGTTTTTTCAGTGAGAGAAAGTGAATATAATTGCTTTAATCTAGCCAGGACATTCCTGTCACTCTTATTGTTTAGATAATTAGTCTGGTTTCTGTTTCTGTGCCTTAAATAGCCAGTGTTTTAAATCAGATATAGCTGTTTCTCAAACTGTTCCTGACAGACTGACTTACTGCCTGCTGTGATATTTACAAAAGATAAGAGTCTATTCTCAATTATCGTCTGCACTTTTGATTTAATATCTCTGTAATCTGTACAACTGGTTTTTACTCTAGAGGCCTATCTTTTTTGTTAGTGAGAGAAAGTGAACAGAACTCGTTTAATCTAACCAGTGCATTCCTGCAACTGGTATTGTTTGGATAATTGGTCTGGTTTCTGTTTTTGTGCCTTAAATTGCCAGTGGCTTAAATCAGATATACCTGTTGCGCAAGCTGTTTCAGAGAAACTTGCTTACTGCCTGCTGTCATGTTTAGAAAAGATAAGAGTTAATTCTCAATGATCATCTGCAGTTTTGATTTAATATCTCTGTAATATATACATCTGTTTTGCTTTCCTTTTTGTTGTGTGATAGAGCTGAAGTTTTGTTGGTGTTGACCTCAATTTGCAGTGAAATCCTTTGTCTTAAAAATAACTGTTTTTTTAGTGAGAGAAAGTGAACAGAGCTGGTTTTATCTAGCCAGGGAATTCCTGCAACTGTTATTGTTTGGACAATTAGTTTGGTTTATATTTATGTGCATTAAATAGTCAATGTTTTGAATCAGACATACCTGTTGCTTGCGCTGTTGCAGAGAGACTGACTTACTGCCTGCTGTGATATTTAGAAGAGATGAGATTCTATTCTAATTTATCATCTGCACTTTTGATTTAATATCTCTGTAATATGTACAACTGTTTTTACTCTTCTTTTTTGTGTGATACAGCTGAATAGATGTTAGTGTTGACCTCAGTTTGTAGTGAAATCCTTTGTCTAGAGACCTATCTGTTTTAATGGTGAGAGAAAGTGAAAAAAACTGGTTTAGTCTATCCAGGGCATTAATGCAACTGTTATTGTTTATATAATTAGTCTGGTTTCTGTTTTGGTGCCTTAAATACCCAGGGTTTTAAACTAGATATAGCTGTTGCTCAAGCTGTTGCAGACAGACTGACTAACTGTCTGCTGTGATATTTAGAAAAGATAGGAGTCTATTCTCAATTATCTTCTGCACTTTTGATTTAATGTCTCTTGTAATCTGTACAACCTTTTACTCTCCTTTTTGTTGTGTGATTGAGCTAAATATCTGTTAGTATTGATCTTGGTTTGTATTGAAATCCTTTGTCTAGAGGACTATCTGTTTTTTTAGTGAGAGAAAGTGAACAGAACTGGTTTAATCTAGCCAGGGCATTCCTGCAACTGTTATTGTTTAGATAATTAGTCTGGTTTCTGTTTCTGTGCCTTAAGTAGCCAGTGTTTTTAATCAGATACACCTGTTGCAGAGAGACTGAATTCCTACCTGTTGTGATATTTAGAATAGATAAGAGTCTATTATTAATTATTGCCTGCACTTTTGATTTAATATCCCTGTAATCTGTTTTTTTAAAATTCTATTTGTTGTGTGATAGAGCTGAATATCTGTTAATGTTGACATCAGTTTGTAGTGAAATCCAATGTCTATAGGCCTATCTGTTTCCTTAGTGAGAGAAAGTGAACAGAATTGGTTTAATCTAGCCATGGTATTCAAGTAACTGTTGTTTGGATAATTGGTCTCATTTCTGTTTCTGTGCCTTAAATTGCCAGTGTTTTAAATCAGATATACCTGTTGCACAAGCTGTTGCAGAGAGTCTATTCTCAATCATCTGCACTTTTAATTTAATATGTCTGTAATCTGTACAACTGTTTTCATTATGTGATAGAGCTGAATATCTGTTGGTGTTGACCTCAGTGTGTACTGAAATCCTTTGTGTAAAGGGCTATCTGTTTTTTTAGTGAGAGAAGGTGAACAGAACTGGTTAAATCTAGCCAGGGCATTCCTGCAACTGTTATTGTTTGGATAACCAGTCTGGTTTCTGTTTCTGTGTCTTAAATATCCAGTGTTTTAAATCAGATGGATTAGTATAATGGTTAAGGGGTTTACTTCCCAGACACAAAACCTATGAAACAATTACTTGAATTTTAAAGTTATTGATTTACCCATGAACCTATATGATTGGAAGAGAAATAGGAAATTCACCCCAGGTATTACTTCTGTGGCTCTGCTTGACAGGGGCATAAGAAAATAATTTTCTCCGGTGCTGATAGCCAGGGTACCTTTTTGTACAGGCTTATATAGGCCTTAGGTTCAATAGCCTAGTACCTACCTAAGAAACTATAAAGATATACCTGTTGCTCAAGCATTTGCAGAGATACTGACTTGCTGCCTGCTGTGATATTTAGAAACGATAAGAGTTTATTCAAAATTATCCTCTGTACTTTTGATTTAATATCTCTATAATCTGTACAACTTTTTTACTCTCCTTTTTGTTGTGTTATAGAGATGAATATCTGTTAGTGTTGACATCAGTTTGTAGTGAAATCCTTTGTCTGGAGGCCTTTCTGTTTTCTTGGAAAGAGAAAGTGAACAGAACTGGGTTAATCTAGCTGGAGCATTCCTGCAACTCTTCTTGTTTGGATAATTCATCTGGTTTCTGTTTTTTGCCTTAAATAGCCAGTGTTTTAAATCAGATATACCTGTTGCTCAAGCTGTTGGAGAGAGACTGACATACTGCCTGCTGTGATATTTAGAAAAGATAAGAGTCTATTCTCAATTATCATCTGAACTTTTGATTTAATATCTCTGTAATCTGTACAACTGTTTTTACACTCCTTTTTAGTGTGATAGAGATGAATACCTGTTAGTGGTGACCTCAGTTTGTAGTGAAATCCTTTTTCTAAAGGAATATATGTTTTCTTTGTGGGAGAAAGTGAACAGTACTGATTTAACCTAGCCAGGGCATTCTTGCAAATCTTATTGTTTAGATAATTAGTCTGGTTTCTGTTTCTGTGTCTTAAATAGCCAGTGTTTTACATCAGATATAGCTGCTGCTCAAGTTTTGCAGAGAGACTGATTTACTGCCTGCTGTGATATTTAGAAAATATAAGCGTGTATTCTTAATTTTCATCTGCACTTTTGATTTAATATTTCTATAATCTGTACAACTTTCTTTACTATCCTTTTTGTTGTGTGTTAGAGCTGAATATATGTTAGTGTTGACCTGAGTTTGTAGTGAAATCCTTTGTCTGGATGCTGATTTGTTTTCTTGGTGAGAGAAAGTAAACAGAACTGGTTTACTCTAGCCAGGGCATTCCTGCAACTTTTATTGTTTAGAATGCTAGTCTGGTATTTGTTTCTGTGCCTTAAATAGCCAGTGTTTTAAATCAGATATGCCTGTTGCTCAAGCTGTTGGACTGAGACTGACTTACTGCCTGCTGTGATATTTAGAAAAAATAAGAGTCTATTCTCAATTATCATCTGCACTTTTGATTTAATATCTCTGTAATCTGTACAACTGTTTTTACTCTAACTTTTGTTGTGTGGTAGAGCTGAATATCTGTTCGTGTTGACCTCAGTTTGTAGTGAAATACTTTGTCTAGAGGCCTATCTGATTTCTTAGTGAGAGAAAGTGAACAGAACTGGTTTACTCTAGCCATGGCATTCCTGCAACTCTTATTGTTTAGATAATTAGTTTGGTTTCTGTTTCTGTGCCTTAAATAGCCAGTGTTTTAAATCAGATATAGCTGTTGCTCTTGTTTTGCAGAGAGACCGACTTACTGCCTGCTGTGATATTTAGAAAATATAAGCGTGTATTCTTAATTTTCATCTGCACTTTTGATTTAATATCTCTGCAATCTGTACAACTGCTTTTTACTATCCTTTTTGTTGTGTGTTAGAGCTGAATATATGTTAGCGTTTACCTGAGTTTGTAGTGAAATCCTTTGCCTGGATGCCGATTTGTTTTCTTAGTGAGAGAAAGTGAACAGAAATGGTCTAATCTAGCCAGGGCATTCCTGCAACTCTTATTGTTTAGATAGCTAGTCTAGTTTCTTTTTCTGTGTCTTAAATAGCCAGTGTTTTAAATCAGATGTGCCTGTTGCTCAAGCTGTTGGACAGAGACTGACTTACTGCCTGCTGTGATATTTAGAAAAACATGAGTCTATTCTCAATTATCATCTGCACTTTTGATTTAATATCTCTGTAATCTGTACAACTGTTTTTACTCTCCTTTTTGTTGTGTGGTAGAGCTGAATATCTGTTCATGTTGACATCGGTTTGTAGTGAAATATTTTGTCCAGTGGCCTATCTGTTTCCTTTGTGAGATAAATTGAAAATAACTGATTTAATATAGCCAGGGCATTCCTGCAACTGTTAGTGTTGGGATAATTGGTCTGGTTTCTGTTTATGTGCCTTAAATTGCCAGTGTTCTAAATCAGATATACCTGTTGCTCAAGCTGTTTCAGAAAACTGGCTTACTGCCTGCTGTCATGTTTAGAAAAGATAAGAGTTAATTCTCAATGATATTCTGGAGTTTTGATTTAATATCTGTGTAATCTGTACATCTGTTTTGTTCTCATTTGTGCTGTGTGATAGAGATGAATGTCTGTTAGTGTTTACTTCAGTTTGTAGTGAATCCTTTGTCAAAAGGAATATCTGCTTTCTTGGTGAGAGAAAGTGAACAGAACTGGTTTATTCTAGCCAGGGAATTCCTGCAACTGTTATTGTATGAACAATTAGTTTGGTTTATGTTTCTGTGCCTTAAATAGCCAGTGTTTTAAATCAGATATACCTGTTGCTTGAGCTGTTTTTCTCTCCTTTTTGTTGTGTGATAGATCTGAATATCTGTTAGTGTTGACCTCAGTTTGTAGTGAAATCCTTTGTCTAGAGGCCTATCTGTTTTCTTAGTGAGAGATATGGAACATAACTCATTTAATCTAGCCAGGGCATTCCAGCAACTGTTATTATTTGGATAATTGCTCTGGTTTCTGTTTCTTTACTTTAAATATCCAGTGTTTTAAATCAGATATTCCTGTTGCTTAAGCTGTTGCAGAGGGACTTACTTACTGCCCGCTGTGATATTTAGAAAGGATAAGAGTCTATTCTCAATTCTCATCTGAACTTTTGATTTAATATCTATGTCATCTGTACAACTTTTTTTACACTGCTTTTTGTTGTGTGATAGTGCTGAATATCTGTTAGTGTTGACCTCAGTTTATAGTGAAATCCTTTGTCTAGAGGAATATCTGTTTTCTTAGCAAGAGAAAGTGAACAGAACTGGTTAAATCTAGTGAGGGCATTTGTGCAAGTCTTATTATTTAGATAATTAGTCTGGTTTCTGTTTCTGTGCCTTAAATAGCCATTGTTTTAAGTCAGATATAGCTGTTGCTCTAGTTTTGCAGAGAGACTGATTTACTACCTGCTGTGAAATTTAGAAAAGATAAGTGTGTATTCTCATATTTCATCTGCACTTTTGATTTAATATCTCTGTAATCCGTACACCTATTTTTTACTCTCCTTTTTGTTGTGTCATAGAGCTCAATGTCTGTTAGTGTTGACCTCAGTTTGTAGTGAAATCCTTTGTCTAGAAGCCTATCTGTTTTCTTAGTGAGAGAAAGTGAACAGAAGTGGTTTAATCTAGCCAATGCATTCATGCAACTGTTATTGTTTGGATAACTGGTCTGGTTTCTGTTTCTGTGCCTTAAATAGCCAGTGTCTTAAATCAGAAATACCTGTTGCTTAAGCTGTTGCAGATAGACTGACATACTGCCTCCTGTGATATTTAGAAAAGATAAGAGTTTATTCTCAATTATCTCATGCAGTTTTTATTTAATATCTCTGTAATGTGTAGAGCTGTTTTTTTACTTTCCTTTTTGTTGTTTGATAGATCTGAATATCTGTTAGCGTTGACCTCAGTTTGTAGTGAAATCATTTGTCCAGAGGCCTGTTTCCTTTGTGAGATAAAGTGAAAATAAATTATTTAATGTAAGGCATTCCTGCAACTGTTAGTGTTGGGATAATTGGTCTGGTTTCTGTTTCTGTGCCTTAAATTGCCAGTGTTTTAAATCAGATATACCTGTAGCTCAAGCTGTTTCAGAAAGACTGGCTTACTGCCTCCTGTTATGTTTAGAAAAGATATGAGTTAATTCTCAATGATCATCTGCATTTTTGATTTAATATCTGTGTAATCTGTACATCTGTTTTGTTCTCCTTTTTGCTGTGTGATAGAGGTGATTGTCTGTTAGTGTTGACCTTGGTTTGTAGTGAAATCCTTTGTCAAAAGGAAAATCTGCTTTTTTAGTCAGAGAAAGTGAACAGAACTGGTTTATTCTAGCCAGGGGATTCCTGCAACTGTTATTGTATGAACAATTAGTTTGGTTTCTGTTTCTGTGCCTTAAATAGCCAGTGTTTTATGTCAGGTATACCCGTTGTTCAAGCTGTTGCAGATGGACTGACTTACTGCCTACTGGGACATTTAGAAAAGATAAGAGTTTATTCTTAATTATCGTCTGTATTTTTGATTTTATATCTCTGTAATCTGTACACCCTTTTTTACTCTCCTTTTTGTTGTGTGATAAAGCTGAATATCTGTTAGTGTTGACCTCAGTTTATAGTGAAAGCCTTTGTCTAGAGGGCTATCTTTTTTCTTAGTGAGAGAAGGTGAAGAGAACTGGTTTAGTATTTTTTTTTTGATTCCTGTAACTGTTATTGTTTGGATAACCGGTCTAGTTTCTGTTTCTGTGCCTTAAATAGCCAGTGTTTTAAATCAGATGGATTAGCATAATGGTTAAGGAGTTTATTTTACAGACACAAGGTGCAGAGTTTGATTATCAGCTTTATGAGAAATTGGCTAGACTCAAAATGGCCCTCAAGAGCAGCTAGCTTAGTACCTACCTATAATCCTAAGAAGCAATTACTTGAAAGTTAAAGTTATTTTTCTACCTATTAACTTATATGATTGGATGGGAGAAAGGAAATTCACCCCGTGGATCACTTCTGTGGGTCTGTTTGACAGAAGCACAGGAAAATAATTTTCTTCGGTGGCAATAGTCAGGGTACATTTTTGGCTAGGCTTATACAGGCCCTAGGGCCAAATAGCCTAGTACCTACCTCTGAACCTCTGAAAATATACCTGTAGCTCAGGCTGTTGCAGAGAGACTGACTTACTGCCTGCTGTGAAATTTGAAAAAGACACAAATCTATTCTCATTTTTCATCTGCACTTTTGATTTAATATCTCTGTAATTGGCACAACTGTTTTTACTCTCCTATTTGCTGTGAGATAGAGCTGACTATCTGTTAGTGTTGACCTCAGTTTGTAGTGAACTCCTTTGTCTAGAGGCCTATCTGTTTTCTTAGTGAGTGAAAGTGAACAGAAGTGGTTTAATCTAGCCTGGGCATTCCTGCAAAGGTATTGTTTGGATAATTTGTCTGGTTTTGGTTTCTGTGCCTTAAATAGCCAGTGTTTTAAATCAGGTACACCTGTTGCTGAAGCTGTTGCAGAAAGGCTGACTTACTGCCTGCTGTGATATTTAGAAAAGATTAGCGTCTATTCTCAATTATCATCTGCACTTTTGATTTAATATCTCTATAATCTACACAACTGTTTTTACTCTCCTTTTTGATGTGTGATAGAGGTGAATATCTGTTACTGTTGACCTTAGTTTATGGATAAATCCTTTATCTAGAGGCCTATCTGTTTTGTTGGTGAGAGAAAGTTAACCGAATTGGTTTAATCAAGGCAGGGCATTCCTGCAACTATTATTGTTTGGATAATTGGTCTGGTTTCTGTTTCTGTGCCTTAAATAGCCAGTGTTTAAATCAGATATAGCTGTTGCTTTAGCTGTTGCAGGAGACTGACTTACTGCCTGCTGTGGTATTTAGAAAAGATAAGAGTTTATTCTCAATAATTGTCTGCCCTTTTGATTTAATATCTTTGTAATCTGTACAACTGTTTTTACTCTCTTTATTGTTATGTGACAGAGCTGAATGTCTGTTAGTGTTGACCTCAGTTTGTAGTGAAATCCTTTATCTAGAGGCCTATCTGTTTACTTATTGAAGGAAAGTGAACCGAACTGCTGTATTCTAGTCATGGAATTCTTGCAACGGCTATGGTTTGGATAATTGGTCTGTTTTTTTGTGCCTTAAATAGCGAATATTTTAAATCAGATATACATGTTGCTCAAGTTGTTGCAGAGAGACTGACTTCCTGCCTGCTGTGATATTTAGAAAAAATAAGAGTATATTCTCAAATATCATCTGTACTTTTGATTTAATATCTCTGTAATCTGTACAACTGTTTTTTGCTCTCCTTTTTGTTGTGTGATAGAGCTGGATATCTGTTAGTATTGACCTCAGTTTGTAGTTAAATCCTTTGTCTAGAGGCATATCTGCTTTCTTAGTGAGAGATGTGGAACATAACTCATTTAATCTAGCCAGGGCATTCCTGCAACTGTTATTATTTGGATAACTGGTCTGGTTTCTGTTTCTTTACCTTAATTACCCAGTGTTTTAAATCAGATATATCTGTTGCTTAAGCTGTTGCAGAGAGACTGACTTACTGTCCGCTGTGATATTTAGAAATGATAAGAATTTATTCTTAATTATCTTCTGCACTTTTAACTTAATATCTGTGTAATCAGTAAAACTGTTTTTACTTTCTTTTTTGTTGTGTGATAGAGCTGAATATCTGTTAGTGTTGACCTCAGTTTGTAGTGAAATCCTTTGTCTAGAAGTCTGTTTGTTTTCTTAGTGAAAGAAAGTGAACAGAACTGGTTTAATCTAGCCAGGGCATTCCTGCAACAGTTATTGTTTGCATAACTGGTCTGTTTTTTTTCTGTGCCTCAAATAATGAGTGTCTTAAATCAGATATACCTGTTGCTCAAGATGTTGCAGAGAGACTGACTTATTGCCTGCTGTGATATTTAGAAAATATGAGTCTATTCTCAATTGTCTAAACTTTTGATTTAATATCACTGTAATCTGAACAACTGTTTTTACACTCCTTTTTGTTGCATGATAGAGATGAATATCTGTTAGTGTTCACCTCAGTTTATAGTGAAATCCTTTATCTAGAGGCATATCTGTTTTCATAGTGTGAGAAGGTGAACAGAACTGTTTTAATCTAGCCAGAGCATTCCTGTAACTCTTATTGTTTAGATAATTAGTCTGGTTTCTGTTTCTGTGCCTTAAATAGCCAGTGTTTTAAATCAGATATAGCTGTTAATCAAGCTTTTACAGAGAGACTGATTTACTGCCTGATGTAATATTTAGAAAAGATAGGAGTTTATTCTCAATAATTGTCTGCAATTTTGATTTCATATCTCTGTAATCTGTATAACTGCTTTTTACTCTTCTTTTTGTTGTGTGATAGAGCTGAAAATCTGTTAGTGTTGACCTCAGTTTGCAGTGAAATCCTTTGTCTAGAGGCCTATCTGTTTTCTTAGTCAGAGAAAGTGAACAGAACTGGTTTAATCTAGCCAGGTAATTCCTGCAACTTTTATTGTTTGGGTAATTGGTCTGGTTTCTGTTTATGTGCCTTAAATAGCCAGTGCTTTATATAAATTTGCCTGTTGCTCAAGCTGTTGGAAAGCAACTGACTTACTACCTGCTGTGATATTTAGAAAAGATAAAAGTCTGTTCTCAATTATCATCTGAATGTTTGATTTAATATCTCTTTACACTCCTTTTTGTTGTGTGATAGAGCTGAATATATGTTAGTGTTGACCTCAGATTATAGTGAAATCCTTTGTCTAGAGGAATATATGTTTTCTTAGTGAGAGAAAGTGAACAGAAATGGTTTAATCTAGCCATGGCATTCCTGCAACTCTTATTGTTTAGATAATTAGTCTGGTTTCTGTTTCTGTGCCTTAAATAGCCAGTGTTTTAAATCAGATATAGCTGCTGATCTAGTTTTGCAGAGAGACTGATTTACTGCCTGCTGTGATATTTAGAAGACATAAGAGTCAATTTTCAGTTATCATCTGCACTTTTGATTTAATATCGCTGTAATCTGTACAACTGTTTTTACCCTCCTTTTTGTTGTGTGGTAGAGCTGAATATCTGTTAGTGTTGACCTCAGTTTGTAGTGAAATACTTTGTCTAGAGGCCTATCTGATTTCTTAGTGCCTGAAAGTGAACAGAACAGGTTTAATCTAATCAGGCCAGTCCTGTAACAGGTATTGTTTGGATAATTGGTCTGGTTTCTGTTTCTGTGCCTTAAATAGCCAGTGTTTTAAATCAGATATACCTGTTGCTCAAGCTGTTTCAGGGAGACTGGCTTACTGCCTGCTGTAATGTTTAGAAAAGATAAGAGTTAATTCTCAATGATCATCTGCAGTTTTGAGTTAATATCTCTGTAATCTGCACATATGTTTTGTTCTCCTTTTTGTTGTGTGATAGAGGTGAATGTCTGTTAATGTTGATCTCAGTTTGTAGTGAAATCCTTTGTCAAAAGGAATATCTGTTTACTTAGTGAGAGAAAATGAACAGAACTGGTTTAATCTAGCCAGGGGATTTCCGCAACTGTTATTGTTTGGACAATCCGTTTGTTTTATGTTTCTGTGCCTTAAATAGCCAGTGTTTTAAATCAGGCATACCTGTTGCTTCAACTGTTGCAGAGAGACTGATTTACTGCCTACTGTGATATTTAGAAGATATAAGTCAATTCTCAGTTATCATCTGCACTTTTGATTTAATATCTCTGTAATCTGTACAACTGATTTTACTCTCTTTTTTGTTGTGTGGTAGAGCTGAATATCTGTAAGTGTTAACCTCAATTTGTAGTGAAATACTTTGTCTAGAGGCCTATCTGATTTCTTAGTAAGAGAAAGTGAACAAAATAGGTTTAATCTAATCACGCCAGTCCAGCAACTGGTATTGTTTGGATAATTGGTCTGGTTTCTGTTTCTGTGCCTGAAAATTGCCAATGTTTTAAATCAGATATACCTGTTGCTCAAGTTGTTTCAGAGAGACTAGCTTGCTGCCTGCTGTCATGTTTAGAAAAGATAAGAGTTAATTCTCAATGATCATCTGCAGTTTTTATTTAATATCTCTATAATCTGTACATCTGTTTTGCTCTCCTTTTCATTGTGTGATAGAGGTGAATGTCTGTTAGTGTTGACTTCAGTTTGTAGTGAAATCCTTTGTCAAAAGGAATATCTGTTTTCTTAGTGAGAGAAAGTGAACAGAACTGGTTTAATCTCGCAAGGGGATTCCTGCAACTGTTATTGTTTGGACAATTAGTTTTGTTTATGTTTCTGTGCCTTAAATAGCCAGTGTTTTAAATCAGACATACCTGCTGCTTGAGCTGTTGCAGAGAGACTGACTTACTGCCTGCTGTGATATTTAGAAAAGATAAAAGTTTATTCTCAATAATTTTCATCAATTTTGATTTAATATCTCTGTAATCTGTACAACTGTTTTTACTCTCCTTTTTGTTGTCTAATAAAGCTGAATACATGTACGTGTTGACTTCAGTTTCTAGTGAAATCCTTTGTCTAGATGCCTGTCTGTTTTCTTAGTGAGTGAAAGTAAACAGAACTTGCTTAATCTATCCAGGGCATTCCTGCAATTGATTATGTTTGAATAATTGGTCTGGTTTATTTTTCTGTGCATTAAATTGTCAGTGTTTTAAATCAGGTATACATGTTGCTCAAGCTGTTTCAGAGAGACTAGCTTACTGCCTACTGTGATGCTTAGAAAAGATAAGAGTTTATTCTCAATGATCATCTCCACTTTTGATTTAACATCTCTGTAATGTATATATCTGTTTTGCTCTCATTGCTGTGTGATAGAGGTGAATGTCTTTTTAGTGTTGACCTCAGTTTGCAGTGAAATTTTTTGTCTAGAGGAATATCTGTTTTCTTAGTGAGAGAAAGTGAACAGAACTGGTTTTATCTAGCCAGGGCATTCCTACAACTGTTATTGTTTGGGCAATTAGTCTGCTTTATGTTTCTGTGCCTTAAATAGCCATCGTTTTAAATCAGACATACCTGTTGCTCATTCTGTTTCAGAGAGACTGACTAACTGCCTGCTGTGATATTCAGAAGAGATAAGAGTCTATTCTCAGTTATCATCTGCTCTTTTGATTTAATATCTCTGTAATCTGTACAACTGTTTTTTACTTTTATTTTTCTTGTGTGATAAAGCTGAATATCTGTTAGTGTTGACATCAGTTTACAGTGAAATCATTTGCCTAGAGGCCTATTTTATGAGTAAGGGAAAGTGAACAGAACTGGTTTAATCTAGCCAGGGCATTCCTGCAACTGTTATTGTTTAGATAATTATATTTGTTTATTTTTCTGTGCCTTAAATAGCAATTGTTTTATATCAGATATAGTTGTTACAGACAGACTGACTTACTGCCTGCTGTGATATTTATAAAAGAAAAGAGTCTATTCTCAATTACCATCTGCACTTTTGATTTAATATCTCTGTAATCTGTACACCTGTTTTTACTCTCCTTTTTGTTGTGTGATAGAGCTGAATATATACTAGTGTTGACCTCAGTTTGTAGTGAAATCCTTCATCTATAGGCCTATCTGTCTTCTTAGTGAGAGAAAATGAACAGAACAGGTGTAATCTAGCCAGGGAATTCCTGTAACTTTTATTGTATGATAATTGGTCTGGTTTCTGTGCCTTAAATAGCCAGTGCTTTATATCAGATATGCCTGTTGCTCAAGCTGTTGGAAAGAGACTGACTTACTGCCTGCTGTGATATTTAGAAAAAAAATAGGAGTCTAAGCTAAATTATCATCAGAACTTTTGATTTAATATCTCTGTAACCTGTACACCTTTTTTCATTTTTTATTTTTGTCTAGAGGAATATCTTTTTTCTTAGCGAGAGAAAGTGAACAGAACTAGTTTAATCTAGCCAGGGCATTCTTGCAACTCTTATTGTTTAGATAATTATTCTGGTTTCTGTTTCTGTGCCTTAAATAACCAGTGTTTTAAATCAGATATAGCTATTGCTCTAGTTTTACAGAGAGACTGATTTACTACCTGCTGTAAAATTTAGAAAAGTTAAGTGTGTATTCTCAATTTTCATCTGCACTTTTGATTTAATATCTCTGTAATCTGTACAACATTTTTTTAGTCTCCTTTTTGTTGTGTGATAAAGCTGAATATCTGTTAGTGTTGACCTCAGTTTGTTGTGAAATCCTTTGTCTAGAGACCTATCTGTTTTCTTAGTGAGAGAAAGTGAACAGAACTGGTTTAGTCTGGCCAGGGCATTAATGCACTGTTATTGTTTATATAATTTGTCCGGTTTCTGTTTCTGTGCCTTAAATAACCATTTTTTTTTAAATCAGATACACCTGTTGCTCAAGCTGTTGCAGACAGACTGACTTACTGCCTGCTGTGAAATTTAGAAAAGATTAGAGTTTATTCTCAATTATCATCTGCAGCTTTGATTTAATATCTCTGTAATATGTTGAGCTGTTTTTTACTTTCCTTTTTGTTGTGTGATAGATCTGAATATCTTTTAGTGTTGACCTCAGTTTGTAGTGAAATCCTTTGTCTAGGGGCCAACCTGTTTTCCAAGTTACAGAAAGTGAACAGAACTGGTTTAATCTAGCCAGGCAATCCTGCAACTTTTATTGTTTGGATAATTGGTCTTGTTTCTCTGCCTTAAATAGCCAGTATTTTAAATTAGATATACCTGTTGCTCAAGCTGTTGCAAAAAGATTGACTTACTGCCTCTTGTGATATTTAGAAAAGATAAGAGTCTATTCTCAATTATTGTCTGCACTTTTGATTTAATTTCTCTGAAATTTGTACAACTGTTTTTTGCTCTCCTTTTTGTTGTGTGGTAGAGCTGAATACCTGTTGGTGTTGACCTCAGTTTGTAGTGAAACACTTTATCTAGAGGCCTATCTGTTTTCTTATTGAGAGAAAGAGAACATAACTTGTTTAATCAAGCCAGGGCATTCCTGCAACTGGTATTGTTTGGATAATTGGTCTGGTTTCTGTTTCTGTGCCTTAAATTGCTAGTGTTTTAAATCAGATATACCTTTTGCTCAAGCTGTTGCAGAGAGACTGGCTTACTGCCTGCTGTGATTTTTAGAAAAGATGAGAGTTTATTCTCAATGATAATTTGCACTTTTGAATTAATATCTCTGTAATCTGTAACTCTGTTTTCCTCTTTTTTTATGTGATAGACATGAATATCTGTTAGTGTTGACCTCAGTTAGTTGTGAAATTTTTTGTCTAGAGGAATATCTGTTTTCTTAGTGAGAGAAAGTGAACATAACTGGTTTATTCTAGCCAGGGTATTAATGCAACTGTTATTGTTTAGACAATTAGTCTGGTTTCTGTTTCTGTGCCTTAAGTAGCCAGTGTTTTAAATCATATAGACCTGTTGTTCAAGCTTTTGCAGAGAGACTGCTTTACTGCCTGCTGTGGTATTTAGAAAATATTAACAACTATTCTCTATTATCATCTGCACTTTTGATTTAATATCTCTGTAATCTGTACAACTGTTTTTTACACTCCTTTTTGTTGTATGGTAGATCTGAATACCTGTTAGTGTTCACCTCAGTTTGTAGTGAAAACATTTGTCTAGAGGAATATCTGTTTTCTTAGTGAGAGAAAGTGATCAGAACTGGTTTAGTCTAGACAGGGTATTAATGCAACTGTTATTGGTTATATAATTAGTCCAGTTTCTGTTTCTGTGTCTTAAATAGCCAGTGTTTTAAACCAGATATAGCTGTTGCTCAAGCTGTTGCAGAGAGACTGATTTACTGCCTGCTGTGATATGTAGAAAAGATTAGCATCTATTCTCAACTATCATCTGCACTTTTTGATTTAATATCTCTGTAATCTGTACAACTGTTTTTTACTATCATTTTTGTTGTGTGATAGAGCTGAATGTCTGTTAGTGTTGACCTCAGTTGCAGTGAATTCCTTTGTCTAGAGGCCTGTCTGTTTTGTTAGTGAGAGAAAGTGAACAGAGCTGGTTTAATCTAGCCATGGCATTCCCGCAATGGATATTGTTTGGATTATTGGCCTGGTTTCTTTTTCTGTGTCTTAAATAGCTAGTGTTTTAAATCAGATATACCTGTTGCTCAAACTTTTGCAGATGGACTGACTTACTTCCTGCTGGGATATTTAGAAAAGATAATAGTTTATTCCCAATTATCATTTGTACTTTTGATTTAATATCTCTGTAAACTGATCAGCAGTTTTTCTATCCTTTTTGTTGTGTGATAGAGCTGAATATCTGTTAGTGTTGACCTCAGTTTGTAGTGAAATCCTTTGTCTAGAGGGCTATCTTTTTTCATAGTGAGAGAAGGTGAAGAAAACTGGTTTAATCTTGCCAGGGCATTCCTGCAACTGTTATTGTTTGGCTAACCGGTATGGTTTCTGTTTCTGTGCCTTAAATAGCCAGTGTTTTAAATCAGATGGATTAGCATAATGGTTAAGGAGTTTTCAGACACAAGGTGCAGAGTTTAATTATCACCTTTGAGGGAAATTGGCTACAGTCAAAGTGGCCCACAAGAGCAGCTAGCTTAGTACTTACCTATAAACATATGAAGCAATTACTTGAAAGTTAAAGTTATTGTTCTACCTGTGAACCTATATGATTGGATGGGAGATATGAATTTCACCCCGTGGATCAATTCTGTGGGTCTGCTTGACAGGGGCACAGGAAAATAATTTTCCTGGGTGGCAAAAGCCAGGGTACCTTTTTGCCTAGGCTTATATAGGCCCTGGGGTCAATAGCCTAGTACCTACCTTTGGACCTGCGAAGATATACCTGTTGGTCAAGCTTTTGAAGAGAGACTGACTTACTGCCTGCTGTGAGTCTATTCTCAATTTTCATCTCCACTTTTGATTTAATATCTCTGTAATCTGTACAACTGTTTTTGCTCTCCTTTTTGTTGTGTGATAGAGCTGAATATCTGTTAGTGGTGACCTCAGTTTGTAGTGAAATATTTTGTCTGGAGGCCTATCTGTATTCTTATTGAGAGAAAGTGAATAAAACTGGTTTAATCTACCCAGGGCATTCCTGCAACAGTTATTGTTTGGATAATTTGTCTGGTTTCAGTTTCTGTGCCTTAAATAGTCATTGTTTAAAATCAGGTACACATGTTGCTCAAGCTGTTGCAGAGAGACTGGCTTACTGCCTGCTGGAATACTTAGAAACGATGACAGTCTATTCTCAATTATCTTCTGCACTTTTGATTTAACATCTCTTGTAATCTGTACATCTTTTTACTCTCCTTTTTGTTGTGTGATAGAGCTGAATATCTGTTAGTGTTGACCTCAATTTGTAGTGAAATCCTTTGTCTAAAGACCTATCTGCTTTCTTAGTGAGAGTAAGTGAACAGAACTGGTTTAATGTAGCCAGGGTATTCCTGTAACTGTTATTGTTTGGATAATTGGTCTGGCTTCTGTTTCTGTGCCTTAAATAGCCAGTGTTTTATATCAGATATACCTGTTTCTCAAGCTGTTGCAGAAAGACTGACTTACTGTCTGCTGTGATATTTAGAAAAGTTAAAAGTCTATTCTCAATTATCATCTGCACTTTTGATTTAATATGTTTGTAATCTGTACAAGTGTTTATTTCTCTGCTTTTTGTTGTGTGATAGAGCTGAATATCTGTTAGTGTTGATATCAGTTTTTACTGAAATCCTCTATCTAGAGGTCTATCTGTTTTCTTAGTGAGAGAAAGTGAGCAGAATGTATTTCATCTAGCCAGGGTATTCCTGTAACTGTTATTGTTTGGATAATTGGTCTGTCTTCTGTTTCTGTGCCTTAAATAGTCAGCGTTTTAAATCAGATATACCTGTTTCTCAAGCTGTTGCAGAGAGACTGACTTACTGCCTGCTCTATTTAGAAAATTTAAGAGTCTATTCTCAATTATCATCTGTACTTTTGATTTCATATCTATGTAAGCTGTACAAATGTTTTTTTACTCTCCTTTACGTTGTGTGATAGAACTGAATATTTGTTAGCGTTGACCTCAGTTTGTAGTGAAATCCTTTGTCTAGAGGCCTATCTGTTTTTCTTAGTGAAAGTGAACAGAAATGGTTTAATCTTGCCAGGGCATTCCTGCAACTGTTATTCTTTGGATAATTGGTCTTGTTTCTGTTACTGTACCTTAAATAGCCAGTGTTTTAAATCAGATATACCTGTTTCTCAAGTTGTTGCAGAGAGACTGACTTACTGACTTCTGTGATATTTAGAAAAGATAAGAGTTTTATCTCAATTATCATCTGTACTTTTGATTTAATATCTCTGTCACTGTACAACTGCTTTTTCCCACCCTCCTACCCAGTTCTTGTGGTGGTCTTATGTATTGGTGGCTTGAGTTGCCCGCCTCTGGTATAAAGTTGATACTGGACATTCCTTCCAGTTGCATTACATCAGCTCATTCTACTGTTAATAGTGAGAACTTAGCAAAAGCCCACCCCTTTTGCTTTTGTATATTGAATTATCTTATTATCTTCTGTCTCTTCCCTTTCTACTACTAATAATAAAAAATAACTGTTTCCTACTTTTTCTGGATCTAGAGTAGTCCAGATACAGATTTGCTGTATCCAGGACTTTTTGTAAGCTTCTGAGCAGTGCTGTTCAATTTTTCCCTTAGATCTGCTAGTTCTCTGCTCTCCTGCACTTTTACTAGCTTATTAGTCTAGCACTTTACCAGACTTCTTGTAGCAATTATTGTAGCGCACAACAGTGCTACCAGCAATAATCATTCTAGAAGGAAACAGTTCCAGTACTTATTATTAATGCCCACCCCTCCATACATGTCTAAAGGTCAGTTCCCTGTGCTTTCTCCTATTAGCCTGGTGAGCTTGGGCACCCTGAGGCAATGTAGCAACTGTCTCATGTACACTGACAACCCACTCTTCTAACCTCCCACCACTCAGACTTGCATGAGATGCACTTATATATTCAAATTGGAAGCCATGCACTCTGCAGCCAAGACTGGAATAGCTGGTCAAGAGGAGAAGGTCAACACTTGCACCACACCACATGGAACACATAGCCCTCCAGAACACACATCAGCACTGCCTTCACATAAAAACACAAACCACATACTTACCTTCGTGGAGGATCTCAATAAAAATCTACACAAATAGCAGAGACCTACACGGCAGAAATGCACTCAACCACCAGAACACAACACTAATCATGAGACACATAACTCTCCTAAACAGTGTGCCACTCAACCAAACCCCCTAAGGCAAAACAGCATGCCCAGCACACTAGTCATACGTGACTCGATAGTGAGGGACACTGATGTCCCACTCACTAGGTTGAATAAGGAGAAAGTAACAGTCAGCTGGCTGTCAGATGCCAGGATCCACAGATAATGCATGCACTCAGGTCCCTCAATAACAGGTACAAATATAACTCTGACATTGTACATGTGGGTGTGAATGACCTGAGACGTACCTCCCTGGACTACATGAAAAGAGACATGGAGGAGCTCTTAGATTATGTGGCCCAGATGGCTGTGACCCTAGCCCTGAGCAGCCTCTTACCATCACCCAGAATAATATCATAGTACAAGCAGAAAATGATTGAATTCAACAATTGGCTAAGTTTCTGGTGTCATTCTAAGGGGAACCAGTACCTGTCTGTTTGTGATGACATGATTGATAGACCTAAATGCTTTGCCAGAGATGGCCTGCATCTGTCACCCCAGGCTTCCAGATACTGGCCAAGGCTCTTGTCACCCCTATAGTGACTTTTTTAGGTGGTGTTCCAAACACTAAAATACATGTAACAACTACAAACAAATATAATCTGAGGGTCATGCTGCTCAACGCTAGAAGTCTAAATCTCAAAATGCACTCACTCAAAGCACTCATTAAAATGGAGAACATCAACATGTCTGCTGTAACAGAGACCTGGTTCAAGGCAGCAGATAGCACCCCATGCACTAGCAGGCTATAACTCATTCAATACCTTTCAGCTCCAGAATTTGGACCGAATCTCTAAAGGCAGTGGTGTTTCCATATTCATAAAGGATGCCCACACCTCCAGATGGTAGCCCAACATGATGCATTAGACATACATCAGGTGGAGCTAACATTGGGTAAGATAGTGATTCAGGTCATAGCCTGCTATAGGTCCCCAACCATGACCCAAGACTCACACTCCACATTCCTAAGCACCCTGTAGAATATTAAGGTCCAACCTAACACTCTCATACTGGGTGACTTCAACTACCCCTCCATTAACTGGGAAAAGTACTCATGTACCAATACACTTGCCCAATGTTTCCTGGGATTCATTAATTCCAATGCCCTGGACCAGCTCATTCTTACCCCCACTAGAGATAGCAAAATCCTTGACCTGGTCATTACTAACATGGGTGACCGTTGCTCTGTAGCAATAGTCAACTCCTCCCTAGTTAGAGGCCACCACAAACTAATCACCTTGGAAATCCACCCCCCCCCACCGCAAAGGTAACCACCATGAAAAACTTCTCCAAAGCTAACTTTGTGCTCCTAAAAACAGAGGTGGCTAACTTCTCGGCACCCATGCAATTGCAGAACTGCTGCATGATCACCGAATCATACACTAATGCCCTGTATGAACACGTACACAAATGCATGGATCTTGCCATACCCAATAGAACCAAGATGCTCTCCTCCAAAAAAAGGAAGCCAATCTGGTGTTCACCTACAATAAACAAACTCTACAACAGAAGGAGGAGGAAACTGATGAGAAATAAGGTGAAGTCTCAAGACTGGAAAAACTCCCTTATCAGCCTCAACAAAAAGTTGAGATCCCTCATCAAATCCTTTAAAGCTAGCTATGAAAACAGAATTGCAGCAGATAGTAAAGGAAACCACAAGGCCTTCTATAGTTATGTAAAGAATCTCCTGGCAATACCCATATTTGCTCAGAGCTGTTGCACAATGGCACCTCCTATACCAAGCCAACAGATATTGCCAATATACTGGCCGGCAGATTCAGTGCCAACTTTACCCCTCTCTCTCCCACCAAAGGACCAATTACAATATCAGTAGATTGCCAGGCACCCAGTATTACTGCTGCACAAGTTAAAACAGGACTGTCCAATGCCAAGAATACAGCTTCTGTGGGACCTGACAATATCCCCGGCTGTGTTATACATGAACTACAGAGTGAACTGGCACCTCACCTGTGTACCCTGTTCAATCACAGCCTCACCTCAAGCTTTGTCCCTACCAAATGGCACACTGCTACAGTCATCCCTCTCCACAAAGGAGGAGCAACTGCAGACCCTGGAAACTATTGCCCCATTAGTCTGTCAAGTCTGATATGCAAAGCTATGGAATGCATCATCATTGACCTAATAAACAAAGATATAGGGAATCTCCAAATTCTGGATCATACACAGTTTGGTTTTGTGAAGGGTAGATCATGCCTGTTCAACCTGGTTGACTTCTTTGAGTCAGTCACCAGAGATGTGGATGAGGGCAAGGTGGTTCATACAGCCTACCTTGATCTGGCCAAGGCCTTTGCTACCATTCCCCTCTCAGGAATCATGGAAACACTCACTAAGCTAAGCATCAACCCCTATATCACTATGTGGGTTACAAACTGGCTCACAGATAGAACCCCACAGTGTGAAAGTAGCTGACTCCAAGTCAGACTGTCAACCAGTCATGATTGGTGTCCCACAGGGTTCATTCCTGGGTCCTCTCCTGTTTGGTATATACTTCTCTGAAGTTCAGGCCAACACGAGGGGACTCTGGCTGACAAAGTTCACAGATGATTGCAAGTTGGGAGCCATAATTAACTCCCCAAGTAATGTTGACATCCTACAGAAAGGCCTCACTGAGACCAATGACTGGTGTCAGAACCATGACTTTAAGCTCAGTACCAAAAAATGTGTCATCATCCCCTTTGGGAAAAACCCAGTTCACATGAATTACCACATTGATGGTAGTCCACTGAACATAGAAGGCATCATAAGAGACCTGAGAACACAGGTTGACAGCAACCTCTCTTTTGACCACCACATTGCCACTGTGGTCAGAAAGTCTTTCTATGTGGCACATCTCATTACTAAGAGTTTTGCATCTAGGAAGAAAGAGGTCATTGTCTCCCTATACTCTTCCCTCATTAGGCCAATCATAAAATACAATGCCCCATTTGGCATGTACCTCACTAGATACCTACAACAACTGTAGAAGCCTCAAAAATACCTCACAAAGAGGATCTTAGGCTTTAAATACTTGTCCTATATGGACAGACTCAAAAAACTCCAACTATTCTATGTCTCATATCACCTACTTAGAGGTGATCTCTGCTTGACTTACAAAGCCATGTCTGACTCAGCTCTGTTAGAAATGCTACATCTAAAGAAATCCCAATCCGGCCACACCACATGCTCCAGAGACCTCATCCTCATTACCACAATCAACAGAACAAGCTGGAGGGACAGGTTCATAACCCACAGACAGCCCATGCTATGGAATAGACTTTCCATACATGTCATGCAGAGACCCTCACTGGCCCTCTTCAAGAGAAATATTGATGAGTGGGTGGGAAATAGAAAATTCACCCTAGGGATCACTCCAGTGGCTCTACTTGACAGAAGCGCTGGGAACTAAGGTCAGGTGGCATGATGCCAGGGTAATCCTATGGGCTAGGCTTGTAAAGGCTCCAGGGCCATTAGCCTTGTACACACCTATGAACCAATGCTAACATGGGCCACTCAGAGTGGCAGGAATTCTAATAAGGTGAATTGGTTCATCTCTGCACTGCTGTTTTTATTCCTACTAGCATGAGCTATACACGTGCTGTTTAGCATAAGGCTTGTGATGTACATGTTCATCTACCAGTTATAGTGCTGTGCTGTGTAGCTGTGTTGCCCTATGTTGCTTGAGATGTGATTCAGTATGGATATCTGTGCCCAAATGTTTACCAACATATTCCTCCTTGAGTGGACCTACTGAGATGCCATAGTGGCTTCCTCCGGGGTGAACCTCAGGATTATTAAATGGACTGCTAGAGATGTGGAGTGCTTTTCTCTTCTTCCTGCACACATATTTTATGAAGCACATGCTAGATGTCATGCCTTGTTTGAGCTGTCATGGTGCTTTCTGATGACATGAGAACTAGCTGTACAGGAGAGCAGTGCAGGTATCACTATGATAACATGAGGTGACCGGGCCCTGCCCTGCTTCTTCATTTGGAGGCAGAAGTTCAGAAGATAGAGCCAAATATGTACTATAAGTACTTTTTCTTTCTTTTGCCATTTATTGACACTGTGTTATGTGGTCTCCACTTGCACTTAACTGTGATTTTTTTGCTTTACAATTGCTGAGGAGGATTGTTTAAATTTGATTTGCTGCTGAGGAAGACAGGAGCACCTTTCCAGGCAGCTGGGTATGCATGTGTTATATAATCTTATATTGTATTATTTTTCTTCATTATGTCTTCCAGATGCAAGCCATTTGAATCAGAGTAAGTGCAGCAGCCACATGCACCTCAGTATTCACCAGCTGCTACAACCATCTCTGAGTCATCATGTAACTATCACTGAGTCATTGTGCAACTGTCTCTGATTCATCATGTAACTGCCACTGAGTCATCATGCAACTCTCTCTGAGCCATCATGCAACTATCACTGAGCCATCATGCAACTATCACTGATTCATCATGAACCTATCACTGAATGATCATGCAACTGTCTCTGAGTCATCATACAACTGTCTGTGAGTCATCATGCAACTGTCTCTGAGCCATCATGCAACTATCACTGAGCAATCATGCAACTGTCACTGAGTCATCATGCAACTATCACTGAGTTACCATGAAACTATCATTGAGTCATCTTGCAATAATCACTGAGTCATTGTGCAACTGTCTCTGAGTCAACATGCAACTGTCTCTGAGTCATCATGCAACTATCACTGAGTCATCATGCAACTATCACTGTGCCATCATGCAACTGTCACTGAGTCATCATGCAACTATCACTGAGTCATCATGCAACTATCACTGAGTCATCATGCAACTATCACTAAGTCATCATGAAACTATCACTGAGTCATCTTGCAGCAATCCTTGAGTCATTGTGCAACTGTCTCTGCATCAACATGCCACTGTCTCTGAGTCATCATGGAACTATCACTGAGTCATCACGCAACTATCACTGAGTCAATGTGCAAATGTCTCTGAGTCATCATGCAACTATCACTGGCTCATCATGCAACTGTCTCTGAATCATCATGCAGCTATTACTGAATCATCATGCAACTATCACTGAATCATTGTGCAGCTGTCACTGAGTCAACAAGCAACTATCACTGAGTCATCTTGCAACAATGACTGAGTCATCGTGCAACTGTGTCTGAGTCATCATGCAACAATCACTGAGTCATCATGCAATTGTCTCTGATTCATCATGCAACTGTCTGTGAGTCATCATGCACCTGTCTTTGAGTCATCATGCAGCTACTACTGAACCATTATCCAACTATCACTGAATCATTTTGCAACTGTCACTGAGTCATCATGCAACTATCACTGAGTCATCGTGCTACTGTCTGTGAGTCATCATGAAACTATCACCAAGTCATTATGCAACTGTCACTGAGTCATCATGCAACTATCAGAGTCACTGTATAACTGTGAATCATCATGCTACTAACAATGAGTCATTGTGCAACTGTCAGTGAGTCATCATGCAACTGTCACTGAGTCATGCAACTATCACTGAGTCATCATGCAACTGTCTCTGAGTCATCATGCAACTATCACTGAGTCATCATGCAACTATTACTGAATCATTGTGCAATTGTCTCTGAGTCATCATGCAACTATCACTGAGTCATGCAACTATCACTGAATCATCATGCAACTGCTGCTGAGTCATCATGGTTCTCTGTGTCTGCCTCAGGGAGGGGTTAATGCTAGTCTGCTAATGATGACATGGGCAGGGGGCAGTGTTTTCATCTGTTTTTGACCCTTAGGAGAGGGCTTTAAAGCTCTTATTCTGAAGGTTGTCAGGGAATATCACCTATGGTGACACAGTGGCCGGTGGTTGCAGTCTGCATCTGGAAACCCACATTCACAACATGGAGTGCATTCTGGAGGGACTGAGGAGTCAATCATCTGGTGGCAACTGGCTATTGCACATCTAAAGGAGCAACCATTCTATGCCATAAACCATCCAGGTGTGTAATATCTAGAATAGTTGCTCTTTGAGCTAGTCTGATAGCCAGTCATTCCAGCATCCTTCCTGACTCCTGCTGAGTGCCACCTCTTCCTTTTGTGTCATTGCCAATTCATTATGTATTAACCAACCCTCCCCATCACCAGCTGTCTGCCCTGAAAATGTATGCATCCATTCACTTGCCATCCCACCTTTTGTATGTTCAATGACCGCTATGTCTCAATCTGTATTCCATGTTTGTCTGTCTGCACCTGCTATTAACTGTAATCACTCTATCCTACCCTATGTCATCCTTCATTACCTTTCCTATCTACTCTTCTTTTATATTAATACAAATGAGATCAAACCCACATCGAAAAAATATTGTCCTCCTTCCCAACATTAGCTCTTTCATATTACCTGTCTTTAAGTCTTTCCCTCTGTGTGCTGTACTCCCTTTTCTCACCTTTCTGTCAGCCTCTTTAATCCTCATTTATGTGATGATTGGATTGGCCACTTTGGTATGGACACCCACATTGCTATTCCTGTTTGGTGCTGTTTTACTCTATGCTGCCCCACCTGTGTTTGTCTGCTGCAGGTTGATGCTGATCACCATGGTGTTAGAAAAACCTTAAGTATTGCTTCAGGTACAAAGGGACAGTTTTGTTCTGATGTCATACACGTCATCTCTGAGTGCTAATGCTTTATTGTTAGATGAAGAACCATTTCTTGGTAGCTGGGTCAATAAAGAAATTGTTGTTGCTCGTATACTGGCAAAAATTGCAAAGGGAGGTCCCAGACAAATGTTTATTTCTTTATCTCATGTTAATTTTGACACAGCTCCTGATGTTGCTTCCATTCTTGTCATAACTGTCAGTTTTTGGTTCAAGAAGCTTGTGAATCCTTTCTTCCCCTTTATGATTTTCTAGTTTTCTTTGATTTGCTTACTGTCCAAATATCTATCTAGTCCTTTACATAAGCTAGCACCATGTACTTTATAATTCTATTTCCATGGTCTGTATTAGTTAAAAAAATTCACAGATGTCTTTGTCTTTCAGTTATAGTTCTACTAGTTCCCATTTATTTTGATAGTTTTAACAAAGTTAATGATTTTCCCGTTTATAACCTCTTGCAATAAAGTATTTCTGTAGCTCATTAAAGATATTCCGGCATCTGGTGGTTTCTGTAGTGACCAGTATGACACATATACTTCTTACAGTAGTCCATCATCCCAAGCTGCATGACCTTGTGATTTTATGACTTTTTGTTTATTACGTGATTGGTATATGCTTACTGCAGAATTAAATTTACCATGGATGGCTTATTGAATAGGTTCTTGAATCATCTATTGCCTTCTGATCTTTCTTTAAACCTCTAAATCCAGATATGCCACCCTGTTATTATCAATGTGCTTGACAACATTTCAAGAATGGGAGACAGCTTCTAATGTAATGAAAAATGTTTTGAAATTCTATTTCTTCTTTGTTCCAGTTTATGAAAATATTGTCAGTAAATTGCTATTATAAATCTATCCTAATCTGGTCTTCTCAATTATACAGTCTTCTGACTACAGTATGTTAGAGCTGTATTTGCAAGGCTTGGTGCCATCGATGCCCCCAGGGTGATGCATTTTATATGATTATAGTAATTTTTTGAATAACAAAAGGTATTGCCCATGAGTAGTATAAACATTTCTGTCTGAAGTAATATTTCATCCCTGAGGATGGTGTTCACATCTATGGTGCCCTTCACAAGTTGCAAACAGAAATCATGTGGGAGCACCATCAGTAGTGCACACACATCTATGGTTACAAGGATAGAAGTTTTCTTGCATTAGTACCTCCTTCAGTTCTGAGTAAATCCATTATGTCCAACATGTATGAACGCCCATTTTCTAGCAGCATTATTTTCTCTTCTAGACATAGCACGTGAGGCTTGGTAATGGAATCGGTGCTCACCACAAAAGGTCTATATAATGGAGCAAGAAGATTTTATAGGCATTCAGAATACCAAAAACGTGTGGAATAGACAAATAATCCACTGTAGGGAGTTCAGTCTGTTAAAAAATAAGTCTTTTAATTACAGCTTTATTTTAGAGATTGCAGATTGAACATGTTTTCAGGACCCCAAGAGCTTCATAGAATCCTGAAGTCCAAAACAAGTCTGTGTTAAACTATAAAAAAAAAAAAAAAAAGAGTTTGTATGGAACAGTCACAAATGGTTTCTGCAAGACATTCTTCTGGAAAATAAACTTCATTACCAAAACACAGCTGCATCCTCTGTCTGTCTAATCCATACCAATGTGAAATTCCAAATGGTTTTTCATGACAACTTTCATTTTTTATTCAAAGGCCTCAAATACTAGACTTCTGAAATTTAAGAAGTTCATTGCCTGTTTGAAAAACTGTTTAACTACAAACTGGGTTCAGTTGTTTTACTCAGTTTCCATGCTGGACAACTCAAATAACTATTTGAGCTTGTAGTGCATCTGAGGAAGTATCTGGAGACTAAAAAGTATACTTATTCAATTTTGTGGTATGGATGGCTCATTTGGTCTACTCTGTTTAAAATAGTGGCTGTAAATTGATAAGGGTTTTTATTTGTCAAAAATATGTAAGATAAATTAGGTTTACAAAACATTTCAGAAAGTCTAATATTTGTAGGAAATCTAACATTTCATTTTGAATGTTTCCGCCATTTTCATGTGCACAATTTAAATTTACAGGAGTAGATGCTATCAATTTTTTTTCTTTTCAAACAATTTTTTTCTTTTTTTTTCAAAACCAAACAAAAAGAAGCAGAAAGATAGGAATTAATAAAAAGAGGAAAAAAGAGGGCTGAGCAGCCCCTGTCAAGCATAGTATATGATTTCTGACATCACTTAAAAACAGCATCTTATTTCAAATATAAACAATAATATTTCAACCCTACAGAGAACTGTGTTTCATAACATTTTGGGAAAGGATACCTAAATTTAGTACAGATTCTATGCTTCTTCTTTCAAGATAATTCAAATTTAAATATTCTTAGCTCTTGATAACTAAGATTATGAACTGATACCAAAATTCAGAGATGGTGACTGGGGCGTGTCTGCTACTTGTGGAGTGAAAGAAGAATGAAGAATCAATCACTGGGAAAGTGGTTTCAAAATGGGAGCTGGCAATGATTTCTTTATTTTTATACATATGTACATATTAGGTATATATATATATATATATATATATATATATATATATATATATATATGGATCCCCTTCAAAACATCAAATACTCACATTATCGAATCTGACTTCATCAAGCCTGACTTCATGAAATCTTCATTATATCAAACTATTGAACTCCCAGAAAAATAAAAAGGAATGCCGGGAAGGGAACCACTTGGCCACCACAATGAACCTGCCTCCCCTTTAGTGTGATCTTGGAGTTGGTATATTTAGTTAGAAGGGTGTTGGGGGGTAAAGCCCCCCACTTGGAGGTTTGTTTTTTGTTTTGCTGTTTGCTGTTTTGTGCTGGCGGCGGAGTGGTTTCTTTCCTGGGGATCATTTTCATTGTTCTGGGAGTTCAATATAATGAAGATTCAATGAATGTGAGTATTCGATGTTTTGAAGTAGACCCATATATATATATATATATATATATATATATATATATATATATATATATATATATATATAAGTTTAGGGGGCTGCTTGCGAGCTTGATCCACACTTGGGGAGGGTATGGAGAACTTGCTTTTCCATTGGGTTGTTTCCCACTGAGCTGTGCTAGTCAAGTCAGATCCTTACTGAAATATAACTTCACCAGTTGCAGTAGAACCATTGACTGGATTTATGAGCATCATCATTGTTTACTGTTTCATAAATATATCATTAGAGCGTAGCCATTTATTATCAGTTATTAATAGTTTAAAGTCCTTCATAAGCCATAGATTTATTCACTGTGCCATTTTTATGCACATGTCTGGTATCAAAGCCATCTATTTTAATAGCCACTTTAGAAAACCTCAAAAGTAGGCTTTGCAATTAGAGTTTATTTTGCTTAAATAACTTGACTGTGTTTAAAAAAAAACTGATGCTGTGGTGGTATATAAAGTACTTTTGAAAATATTATATCATTCTAATGATAATAACTGGTTTCCTGTGTAGTTATCGTCAGAAGTCTTGTTTGACTTAAGTGACAAAAACACTTAGACCAGGATTCACAAAGCCTCCGTGTAAGAGTTATAACTCATACACGGAGGCTGCAGTTAAACGGAGTGATGTCAGCATGCTTTGCATATTCATGAGAGCATGCTGAATCACACCTAAGGCTAACACGGTCCATGTAAGACAGTAGGGGGCATGTCCATAGGCCGAGCCCTGTAAGCGTACATGCCCCCAGAAGAGGAAAAGTGCCCAAAGTAAACACCCACGACAGAGTCCACGGAAATGTGAATAAACACAACACAACACATGCCCCCACAGACTATGAATAGAAAACATATAAATAAACATGTTATATATTTTTTTTAAATTGTAAAAATGTTTAACTGTGAGTGCTATCGTTTTCGCGGGCGTGCCCGTAGCGCAGCTACAGTTAGCAGTCAGTGGGAAAGCATATAAGAACTAAATATGCAAAGTAAGCCAGGAAGCAATAGCGTAGCGGTAGAGATGTTGGCTGAAAAGCAGGCTTTCATGGTTCGAGCCCCCACAACACCAATTTTTATTTTTAGCAAAATAAGCACGAAACAAGTCCCTGACAAATATGTACACATAAAACCACATTTTATGTAACATGTAATGAAATAGCCCATTTATATTGAAGAAATGTGAGGTAACAAAAGAATAAAAAATGCCAGATGTGCCCATAGCTGAGCTACAGTTTAACAGGGTGAGTGCATCTGCCCGTAGATGAGCAGTGGTTTAACTGGTGCAAAATGAGTGCCCGTAGCTGAGCAGTGGTTTAACACACTAAATCTATGTGCCCCTAACTGAGCTGAGCATAATATGCGTGCTGATAGCCAAATGAGGCTTAAACCAGCGTACCCTGTTTGCGCGGAGCTGCGCACTGCGCAAACAAGCTAACCGACGGGCAAAGTTGAGCAAGCCGTATCAAAACTGCCTTTACACAGACACCCCTCAGCATGTCTAGACAGTCATGAAAAATAAAAAGCAGTGGCCAGGTTCGAACCCAAGATACTATACACCATAGTCAAGGTACCAAACCACTAAGCCATGACAGCAGTACCTAGAAATGCAATAATAGCTAATATATAGGAATTAATACAAACTGGAGCATGGCAATGCAGGTTTACTGAAGTTGATACAATTCCAAAATGGCCAATCACAGATATGTGCGGTAAAAATGGACTATATAAGCCCCATAGGCGGGAATACACAGCATAAACGATTGTAGAACTGAACTGCAGGCAGAATGACAGGAGTAAGAGAGGGTAGTTGCTTTCAAGCACAGAGGTGGGGCGTTGAGGAGTCCAAGTACATGGTCTGGCTCCTAGTCCACAATCATGAGGCCCAACTCATGCAGGGCCAGGTCCTCTGGGGAGCATACAGGGCTGAAGCGTGGGACCGGTTGGCTCATGATCTCACCAGTGCCACAGGGATTCCAAGGACTGGTGAGCAGGTCCTTCACCACCATGTGGACCTGAAGAGACGCAAGCAGGACCAACTGAACCTTTGGATCCAGGAGGCCTGGCAAACACCCAACGCCCCACTACTGAGTAAGTTACAGTTAATTATGTATGTAAGAAATTAAACTAGCTGATATTATGGAGATGTGTATTCCAATATTACTTCATTTATATTACAGCTGCAGGTGTCCATTCTGCGAACCGCAGAGCCTATGGCGATAGGCTGGTGCGGTTGCACCACCAGGCAGGTCAGTAATCCACTACCAGTAACTGTAAAGAAATATAAAAGTATGACAGTCAGCAAAAGAGTGCAGTGTAGTCACTAAGGAATAAAATGTGCAAGTAACAGTGTGAAAGTGTCTGCAAGTATTGCTTGATTACAAAAGTGTGTTTCAGCCTGTAAGTTAAACCGAAAAATGAAACTGTCTGACATAAATTCTGAAATAAAATTGCCCCACCTGTAAAAAAATAGTACACAACCTGCATCAGGCTGAAAAGTATAGCTGCAGAAGATGATGAAATCACATGTGTGAAATATATCCCTGTTGAAATACTGAAACATGACAGAAGTGAGACTGCTGGAAAGGATTGTAATAACTACAGGTAAAACATGTCAATAAAGCCTAGAAGTTAGTACCATCCTGAATAGTAAAATGAAAGCAAGTGAGAGAGTGTGAGAAAGTGTCATGAATCCAGCAATACAGTAGTAATAACCCCTGAATAAAGTATACTGCAGTCAAGACAGAATGAAATGCATGTGAGAATCAAAACCAAACAGCAAAATCTGTTCAAAGTGTATCTGCATCTGGAATGTGTATCCCAAAATCTGGATATGTTGCTCTCAGTCTGCAATATGCAGATAGGATGATTGTCTGATATACCAAACATCCACACTTGTCTACAGCTATACAAAGCAAATGTAGTAGGATGATGTAGCTGAACAAAGCTAGATATGAATGTGTATGAAGAACAATAAAATGTATATTGATGTTGCAGTAACAGTCCTATCACCAAGTTGAAATAGTTACCATATAGGAAACTGTAGTTAGAACAGTAGTGTGTATATATATCAGTAGCTATTAGAAATGTACAGCATATGTATTGGTATTTGAAGGTGTCAATATTATTTTCTTCACCCCACCCTATAACCACATATAACCCATTCCATGTGAAAATGATATGTGCAATCACAATTAACACCCCTGGACGTTTGTCCTGTTGGGTCATATATATTTGCATGTCCGTTGATGCATTTTCCCTGTTCATACATCCAAACCTGATGGCCTGTTGCCATCAATTAACCCTGCATGTTGTTGAACTGTGTATTGCTGTTCAAATTATGCATGTGTTATGCACGCTGTTCAATGGTGTGAATATCCGGGTGTTTGGTTAATGGGAATACTAATGCATGCTGTTACAACTAATTGTGAATGGTATTATATGTCACTAACCCAAACTGTCATGACATAATGCAAAATATAGGACGACAGGGAAGGCGGGTTCCAGCGGACCCACCTCTCCCACCTCAGCTGGCGAGTGCACCTGGCACTAGTGCCGAGTCCAGACCCTCCTCCGGTGGCCCTGTGCCACCTGCGGGTGGAAGCGCTGCAGGGGATGGGGCTCGCCCCCCCCTCTGCAAGTGTGGCCGGAGGAGAACCACCACTCACCCTCCGTAGCGTCCGGACTGTGGTGCATAAGGAGATTCGGGACTCTGTTCTCGAGCCCCAACACCAGCTTGAGGCATGGGTGGCACAACTAACGGGCATGCCTGTTGCCTGGCCTACAGAGCCCCCAGCACAGCCCCATCCTGGGCAGTGAAGGAACAGTGGCAACTGCCTATGGGTGGGGATATCAGTTCCACTGTTGCCATCTGTGGGCTCATGGGCTCTGGATATCCAAACCTCCGTCCCCGTCAATTGTGTAACCCCCCCCACACGTGTCATACACCGCCCCTGTATGCGTCTTGTTTGTCTTGTCTGTTTACCTACCCAACCTACCTCCCCAGCTGTACCGACTTCCTTCACCTGACATACCTCTCTCACCTGAAAAAAAAAAAAAAAGGGCACTCTGTACCCACAAAAAAACTATGCCCCATACATAGCTGCCCATTTCGCATACATGCCTGCTGGACATGGAATCTATCAATTACAATTGGCTGTACAACAAATATTATTGTTGTCCTGACACCTCTCTCAGGGGTGGAAGGTTTCAAATGTCACACCAAATTACATACATATGCACAGCTGTTGCTGATGAAGAAATGGGCAGCTATGGGTCTTACCTACATCCCTCCTGCAAATCCCAAGCTTGTTTCCCTACTGTCTTACCCTCTTTGTGACCCCTTTTTCACCACTTTCCTGTCTCCCCATTTTCTTTTCTTTCAAAGAAAATAGCGGGTGCGCCAGAGTAAGCACTGTTAAGCGGTTGTAAGCGGGTGTGCGCTTGTGTGCACGGAGCTACCCGCCAGTGCGCATGCGTGAGCTCCGTGCAAACCAGCGCTAACCTGGTTACAACTGCTTAAAAGTGCCTTAGTCACTTTGATTGACAGGTCCTGTACTCAGTTCAAAAGCAAAATAAAATCCCACTGTCAGTCCCGAACCCAGGACCTTGGAAACACTAGTCTGTATGACCTACCACTAAGCCATGACTCTTATGCAAGAATATTGTGCTAAAATAAATATAACATGTAATCGTAGGGATGAATGTAAAGGGAATATAGGATGTGTAGTACCCAAAGCATGTCATGTAGAATTACTGTCAAAACTACTGGATTTCCACAATAGTACTGTGTGAACACAAACAGCCATGCTAGTTGGTAGCTTGTAGATAATAATGTCAGTTAAAGTACATATATAAATGTATGTATATGTACATATATATATATATATATATATATATATATATATATATATATATATATAAATATATCTATATATAGTTGTAGGAGTCATTGTGCATACACACTTACTACAGGGAACATGAGAGAGGAATGGAGAAATGTGAATCTACAACACAGCCTGAATCATGAGAGAGATACTAACCTTTACACTCACAGAACACTGTCCACAGCATACCAGCATGGTCCCCGCCCTTACAATCTGAAAGGGCAACGCCTATCCCACATACCCTTTTATAGCACTGACCTGAAATCACAGTGAGAACTGTAATCAGTACACAACTGGCTGTATGCAATTAGCAAATGCTGGCTTACAATTGGTGCAGAGGCCATAACATGGACCTATGCAGATACCTACAAAAGCATCCAGTACTAACACTTCACACATGCAATACATTCATTGCACTGTCTGGAAGCAGACAGAGGGAGAGAGAAAAGTGAGAGAGAGAGAGAGAGAGAGAGAACAAAAAAGAAAACTTATACACTGTGACTCTGTCACCCGAAGCTGTCAGCAGTGACAGTAGCAGCAGCAAGCAGAAACAGTGGTAACGCAATCAGCTGTGACAAACACAGGTAATGCAAAGTAGCAGGTTAATACTGTGCATACTGTGAACCCTCCAAATGTGTCATAGGTCTGTATCTATAGGTATGTCCATGTGATATGTTGTGTGTACGTAGTTCCACCAAAAGGGGATGACCATACATTACATGTCAATCAGTCTTAGACCATGATCCTGGCAGCAGTTGTCTGTGCGTTGCCCCCAGCAATGGCTGTAGTGACTGCTTTGAAAGGTCAGCCAGGTTCAAAAGGCAGGATCAGCCCATCACAAAGGCACACTGGCTGGGAACAAGTGTCTGCAGGTACCCGATATCACTGCATATGCATCCCATACTGCATAATGCCATAGCTTAGCAGACCAGGCCGGTTATGCATATGATGTGGTAGTTCCCAGGGTCAGTCGAGGTGCCTCCTTAGTGGTGTGGGACCACTGTCACTGTATGCCACTTTCCAGGTACATATCCTGTAGTACGGCCAAGATAAACTATCAGTGTTATATGCGGTTGTATGTCCTCTCGGAGTGCAGGTAGCACACATCCAGGGATACCATGAGGTCACAGTGATGCTGTGTGTTCTGCTCTGCTGAGGGCGGCCCTCACCTGGACATGTGAGATGATAGGGAGGTTACATACAGCTGTGATAAATATTTCAACTGGTGGGGGAGAAGGAGGGGGGGTACGTGCACCGAACATGTCTGCAAGACGGTTGCCAATATCCGTGTGTTTGGTGAATGTTAAGTAGGTGTGTATTAACACAGAGCATATCTGAGGCATGTGGTCCATATGTGTAACATAACTGAAGAAGGCCTTGTGGTCATCCATAGTGTTTGTGGCCATGTCCCTCCCAGAGTAAGCCGTGGCCATTGTTATGACAGACCGTAGCATAGTACCAGTGCTGACCACAGATGCCTACCCTTAATTTGAATGTGCTCTGTCCTGCAGTAGCCTCCTGCTATTGTTATACAATCCGCCTCTGTCTGGGGTCCACCGGACAGGATGCCTAACCTTTGTGCATAGGGTCTGGGTTAGAAATGTGTGTGAATGTTCCATGCAATCTGTGGCATGTCCGTGGTAAGCATTTGCAAAGGGGTCAGCAGTGTGGCTTGTGGCTTCCACTGGCCCAATGTGCTGCATGGATACCATCTCAGTCCCAGCAAGTGAATAACTGTCTAATCACATACATATCAAAGTAGTCTACTGTGCTGGTGGTGGTGGTGGGATATGTATATCCAGGCCGAGTAACTCCTGTCCACATCACAGTAGTGGACGGCGTCCCACATACAGTAC
Organism: Protopterus annectens; assembly: GCF_019279795.1. Taxonomy (NCBI): domain Eukaryota; kingdom Metazoa; phylum Chordata; order Ceratodontiformes; family Protopteridae; genus Protopterus; species Protopterus annectens. Next base: position 940,363,290 of record NC_056732.1, read on the forward strand.
CTTGGGATGAACCCTCAGAGTGAGGTTGTGCATTGGACCTGTCAGTGTGTGCTGACCGATGGGGCATGCTACTATGTTGTGTGGAATGTGGCAGGTATTGTTGCACAGGTGTTGGCTGAGCACTGATATCTGGCCATGTACCTGTGTATCCACCACGACACACACACATGCAACATATGGGAGTAGTAGTATATCACTACACATGAGTATTATGTATAGTATGTGTGCCATATATTGCTGACATAGTCTTCTGATATCCTGTTTGTGTTCTCTTCCAGGGAGATGGCGCATCAGCATAATCCCGCCTACTCTGTAGCGGAAGATGAGGAGATCCACCAGAGCCTGGTGCGGGAGTATGACATCCTGTTTTCCCACACCAGTCAGAATCAGCAGGAGAGGGCTGCACTGTGGCAAGACCTTGTCCATAGGGTAAATGATATTGGCACGCATAACAGGACATATGAGCAGGTACGACATCACTGCAGTGATTTAATCCGAAGTGTCCGTCAGCGTGCATCAGATATCCACAGGCAACAGGTTGCCACAGGAGGTGGGGTGGCCACACATCCCCCCCTCACCAGCCTAGAGGGGCTACTCCTAAGTGTTGTGGCTCCAGCCCCAGAACAGCAACAGCAGTACACCTGCATTATGATGGAGGCTGGTTCCACACAGCAGCACGACATGGAGCATGCAGGTAATATGCCATATATACACTTGACTGTTCTGTACACTGTATCATATGCAATATCAATGGCACAGTTGTGCCCACTGACATTAATCTCATCATTTCTGCAGGTCCCTCTGGGGTTACAGCAAGGCAGGCCATCCATGCTGGTGAGTGTGTTTAACATAACCTATAATAGTCCTGATAATACTAGTAACAGTAGTGTAACTCAGTAGTGCTCTGTGTGTATACTGCGGGGTGTGCATGTGTGCAGGTGTGCCTGTGCCCATGTGTGCATGTGTGCATTTGTGCCTGTGTCCACGTGTGCATGTGTGCCTGTGTTCACGTGTGCATGTGTGCATGTGTGCCTGTATCCACGTGTGCATGTGTGCATGTGTGCATGTGTACACGTGACCACGTGTGCATGTGTGCATGTGTCCACGTGTGCATGTGTCCACATGTGCATGTCTGCATGGATGCATGTGTGCATGTGTGCCTGTGTGCATGTGTGCATGTGTGCATGTGTGCCTGTGTGCATGTGTCCACGTGTGCATGTCTGCATGTGTGCCTGTGTCCATGTGTGCATGTGTGCCTGTGTCCATGTGTGCATGTGTGCATGTGTCCATGTGTGCATGTGTGCATGTGTGCATGTGTGTAGAAGTGCATCACTGGTAACAATGTCTGGAGACTGTAAACTGTGTTTCCTGTCTTCCTCCCACAGGTTCTGGTGCTGCTCTGGTGACCTGCAGCAGGGAACCTGAATCTTGTGCCACGGTACTGGTAATGATGATATTTGTGTAATGGTACAGGAAGTTGTGTCAGGGTCCGCCATTGGTCAGCCAATTGACAGTACACAGCTGTCAACCCCATCATTGCGCACAGTCATCCTGCCAGTACATCCTTTGTCACCATTGTCCCTAGGTGATGGACAGGATACAGTGGGCATAGACCAGGGTAATGTGGTACCTGTGGCACATGCATCCCCACACAGCAGCCATGGGCAGGGTCCTCCGATGGTACCACACAGACAGTTGCCCATGGGTTCTCGTGGGAGCATCCATGGGCGTACTGCCTCTGGCCGACATGCCCAAAGAGATCTGTCAACCTCAGCTATGTTTTGGACTGTCATGCAGGCACAGTTGTGTATGGAAAGGTACACCAGACAGGGTCTGAGGGAGCTGAGAGCATGTCGCACAGCCATGACAGACAGTATGCGTGACATTACGGATGCTATCCGTAATTTCACCAATGTCATAGACAGACGTTGTGGGGACATATTACAGCAGTTCCACAACCAGATGTCCATGAGCCAGGGCAATGGTGGGCGTTTGCGGCGTCGACGTGGCCGTATGCCGGCAACAGCAGCAGCTGGCAGTCGGCGCGGACGACAACAGGCTCGCGCACGCCCCCATAGTGCCAGCAGCAGCCCCAGCAATGCTGGGTCTGTGCTGTCATCGGAACGCCCCAGGAGACCACGTGCACGTGGCTCTGGACAGTCCCAACAGGGACCTGTGTCCAGTCAACACACTCCCGCTTCTGATGACAGTACCCAGTCTGGCTTAGTACTGGATACGGTCCGTAGCACCCCTGCCAGGCACAGGTACCGTGTCCGTGCCCACAGACACTGATCTGTATGACCTGCCAGGTGCAGTCTGTGGCTGTCCACAAACCCCTGTATATGGCAGCCATGAGGTGGAACTGTGTGCGTGCATACACACATGCGAAATGTTAACACCTAGGATGACCACATACACGCACACACTGCACCAACACTGCCCCACCCTGTACTGCTGCCCCTCACCAACACACATACACACACATGTCAATTGGTGGTATCAGTGGCTGACTCAGGCATACCTAATCCACACCCTGTGCATATGATGACACTGTGCCACCTCCTGCAATCTGCAACATCATTGCGGGAACAGGTAAACATGTTGCTGATGCACAGGGTGACTACATAGAAGTGCATTATCATGTTGGTAACAGTACAGTGTGCTGCTATGGCTGTGTGTTTATCCTAGCATGCCTGCTGCAGTAACTGTATGAATGTCCTGAATTGTTATCTGCACCCATAGTACATACCAAAGTATAACAGCTGCACATAATTGCATGCCGGTGGTAAGGTTGTCAACAGATAGCCGCATACATGGGTAGCACAGGGGGAAAGCTAATGCAAGTAGTGATATGCAATGGTGGACATGTACAGTAATGGTGTCAAGTTGCCCACAACCACTATGCAATGTGGATGTTCGCGCATGTAGATATGTGTGCAGTACCAATGTAATCCAAATCACAAATAACTATGACATAATATCAGTTCTACCATGGGCATCTGCGCTGTGTATTCCTGGGTACATGTTGATAGTGCCTACATATTTGCATTGTTACTTACTGTTATTGTTACCCCTTCTTTGTTGTACAATGCACTACTTCCAGCCCTGTTTACTGTAGCTTTGTTTGCATGCATGTTCGCTCGGGGTTCCCTGGAACACTGCTTACACCTGCAATGCAGAGTTACAGTTCTTCTGTAGACTCCTAATGACATCTGCATAGCGTACGATACATATGTCAACTTTACACATGACAGAACGTCACTCTCTGTCCTGTACGCATGTACGTTGCCTGTGACACATTGCACATGTCTTACCTGACATTTACCCACGTGTGCAGTCATATATGCCAGTGCTATGAAACAGTAGCGGTACACCCACACATACACACCTTCAGTATGTTGTTCCCCATTGGCCCTATGTGTTGGTACTCACCATGGCAATCACACTACTAGGGTAGCATGTGCAAAGGTAACCTGTGAATCACCTCTATGGTCCAGTTGTGGTTTATGTGAGTCATGTGTCAATGTCACAGCTGCCACATGTATGCAGTCAGCCATCACCCTTGGCCAGGAACGTACAACACATGTGTGGGATGCCACCACACAGCCAATCTCAGGACTGGGCTCTCTGACCCAGTAATGCCATACCCTGTCAGGTGGCATGTCATATATACTACATCCTGGACAAACTTCAACCCCAATCCCTGCTGCTACTATTGATAATACCCCTGAAGATGTTTCTGATAGTTTTGACCAATTCTTTACTGAGACATTTCAGGCCCTAGCTAGCCATCTACCTCCTAGCTCCCCTGGTCCTGAAAGTAGCACCCCTAGAAACCTACTTGCATTCAGCTGCCGACCAGTCGCCACTTCACTTCTCCGTACCTTGATTGAAACAGTGAAACCCACTACACTTTCTGCTGATCAACTCCCTGCCGAGTACCTATCAAAATCAGATGATGCTATTGCTTACCCCGTCTCAAAGGTAATCAAACGAACCATGGTATAATCTAAATTTCCCAACATCTGGAAAATATCATATGTAATCCCACTTCACAAAGGAGGCAGCTCTACTGAATTCTCCAATTATAGGCCAATAGCTATACTCTCTCCATTTGCAAAGATTATGGAAACTTTAGTCATAGACAATTCATGCACCACCTAATCCAAAATCGCCTTATGGCAGACACTCAGCATGGCTTCCGTCCTCATCACAGCACTACTTCAGGCCTCCTAGCCTTTACTAACACCATAAACCATACTTGCAACACTAATTATATATCCTCAACCCTCTTTTTGGATCTTTCCAAGGCATACGATATGGTTGATCACCAACTTGTAATCCACACCCTGCAAACATTCTGTCTAGATACTGGAGCCTTCCAATGGTTTCAATCCTACCTGCATGGTCGACAGCAGGCTGGCCTCTGGCAGAACAAACTCTCTAACCTTCTACCTAACACCCTCAGAGTACCACAAGGCTCTATACTAGGGCCCTTGCTGTTCTCCATCTTCATTAACGACCTTTATACTGTCATCCCAAAGGTCAGCTTTATCCAATATGCTGAAGACTCTACTCTGATCTGCTCAGCCACATCTCCAGTAGAGTTATGGTTAGCTACCCAGACCACCTTTAATACAATAGAAAACCGGCTTTCTGAACATCATCTGATCCTAAATCCCAAATAAACTAAACTGCTGTTATTTCACCAACACGTAGGTCTACCGCTTTCACCTTTACCATAACATCAACTGATGGCACAATAATCTCCCCTGACCCATCTACTAAACTATTATGTGTCATCATAGACAATAATCTCAAATGTGACCTACATGTTAACCAAATCATCAAAGCCATCAATAGAAAACTAGGGTCACTTTCCAGAATAAAAGCCTTCCTAGCCCCTCCAGCTAAAGGTGCCATAGCTCGCTCACACCTTGTTTCAACCCTTCTGTATGCATCCCCTCTACTCTCGAATATGAACAAGACTGTCCTTAACTAACACTCAATTTGCTACAACCACATTGCCAGGTTTGCCACTGGGCTGCCTTTTAGGACACATCATTGCATCAATCTAAATCAGCTTGGTTGGCTTGCAATACCCAGCGTAATACAGTATAACCAACTGATTATGGCCTATACAAGCCTCTATAATCCGGACAATACTCCTGCGCTTCAAATATTATCACCCCCTATAACAATCCTAGACCGCTTCGATCCTCTAACAAACTACTAATTCAGACTAGCAAATTTAATAACACAGCCGGTGATTCTTTCTTTGCAAACTCTGTAAGTAGATCCTGGAACTCACTTCCAGCTGATATTACCCTACTTTCCACCTTAGGTCAATTTAACACTAGACCCAAACAACATTTGTCACTTAACTGGCTATGTCAATGTATCAAGCCTGGCTAACTCGAATGTGTAAAATCTGTGAACCAGTTTACTGTGTAATTTAATTTAATCCTGACTTGTGCTCAGGACTAACATTAACCTGTGGAACATGTTTAACTTGCTTACTTATGTAATCTCTGTAAAGAATCTGTTTGTAATATGTAATGCTGGTATTATGTAATGCTGTATCTGCTTACCCTTGTAGCTTTTCTCCCCGGGCCTCCCCTGGAAATGGACATGCATCCAGTCGGACTATCCCGGTCAACAAATGTAGGATAAATACATAAATAAATAAAATATATTACAGTGACTACAATACAAGTCAGACATTGACATGCACTGACAGCATGCTGAACACACTGGGGCATACGTGGGGACTCAGAATAGCATCCTGCCTGAGCATCACACACCTCCGCAGCTGGCACACAGGCATATGTTCCATCAGAACAGAGCACATGCCACACATGGCACACACATCCCCTGTGCCACACACTCACAGCCTGTAGGGCTACACAACACACCTGCTACAGACGTGTCAGGTACCTGCCTTGGGTGCTGCACTGGTGTCCCGCTCAACAGGCTTTATCTGGTGAAGGTCACAGTGATATGCCTCAGGGGCACTATGGTCCACCACAGAACACATGCATACAGTTCAGTCAGAGGCATGGACACATATGACTCACTCATTGACCATGCCAGTATGGCTGACCTGAGACATACCTCCCTGGACTACATGATAGGGAACATAGAATGGATCTCTCAGCATGTGGCACAGGCCAGTATGAGCCTGATCTTGGTTGCCAACATACCCTAACCAGGTATGCTACCACTATATGTGGGAAGGGTGTTGTATGTCTACATTATGCTCAGTCTCCACTGTCATTCATAGGGTATCTGCTGGCTGTCAACGTGTGCTTACATGCTAGGGAAACCACAATGATGTGCAACGGTCAGCTTGCACGTGACACCCATGGCCCGATGTATAATGGCAAAGCTCCTTGGTACACACATACTGCCTTAAGCTGCCAAACATGGTTTACATAGCCACCTCCGTGGGTATCACACAGGTTAGGACACTAACAGTGCTGCTACACAACAACAGCAGTGTACACCAGAAGATGCATGCACCAGACACTGTCCTCAGCACAGTGAACTGCAATGTCTGTGCAGTACCAGATTCCTGATTCATGGCTCACAGGTGTTACCCATCACTGACAGGTTATGCCCCATACCATGCCTGTCGTACCCTACACATGTAACACACATGGACAGGGGGGTGGTATCCCAAGGTACCACAGATACACACACCTCCAGGTTGTTGGCACAGCACAAAGCATCAGGGCCTAATCATGTGCAGCTAACAGTGTGTTGGACTGCCATCTGGTTCATAGCCTGGCACACACAACCCTCCCATACACAGGAAGACCACCTATCCTCCATAACAACACTGGCAATATGACAGTCTCAAGAACTGTGTTTATATGGCTGGACTGCATCCAGCCAAACATTGTGCGTGAGCATTACTGTAGCTACAACACACTAGTTGAAGGGTTCACAGCATGTGGTCACTGAATTGCAGTGGAATGACATGTTACCACTACCACAACAGGTGGGAACATGCAGCACCTGTACATTGACTACATGTACACTATATGGCCCAGACCAGATGTGTATCCCCTGCTGTAGGTATTTCACCATATACACCCACACTGTATAGAGACATACCATGTGTGGACCCTGCACAGTAAGACACAGTCATATTGCTATACATTGCAAATACCATTTATCCACTCAAGGCATGTGTCAGACATGGTAACTACTGCAGGTCACAGGTATTTATGTGTATGTGTCACACACATACATCATGTGTGCAATGCCATTGCTGGTTTAGGCAATGGCATGCATTGTTATGTACAGGGACCCACACAAGGTCATACTGTGTGAGACAACCACACATGGCAGTTGTGGGTTACCAAAACATACCTATCTGTACTCTGACAATGATAATAGACACAGTAGCAGAGCGCACTATTGGCATTACTAGCCAACTAGCCCTGTTTGGCTGTGCTGATAGTGTGGTGACATCCCCTGTGTTTACTGGGGGAATATGCAGCATCTGGTGTATTGTAGTATTTGCCAAAAGGATTTGTTCTCTCACGCTTACATTTACACACACTCTACTACCCCCACACACACGCACACTTGCTATTTGCAGGATTCATTCCCCTACCTAACTAAGTCATGACACGTGAGAGAGACGCATTAGCAAAGCGCACTATTCGGATTACTAGATAGTTCTTCTTCTCTGGCTGTACTTATAGGGTGCTGACAACATCAGTATTTGGAAAGGGTAATGTGCATCAGGTAGTGTGATCTCCTGATTGCCAAAACTAACATGTTTTTCATATGGAAATGCACATACACAAACTCCCCACATCCAAACACACACACACACATGCCATTTATAGGTTTCAAACTCCTACCTAACTACATTACAACACTTGGGAGAGACGCATTAGCAGAATGCGCTATTTGTATTACTGGAAGGCTTCCCTTCTCCTGCTGTACTTATAGGGTGCTGACATCATCTGTGTTTAGAAAGGGGAGTGTGCATCCTGTAGTGTGTTCACCCATTTGCCAAAAGGGACATTTCCCTCACACATAATTGCACACACACTAACCCCCCTCATCCAAACACACACACTTGCCATTTGCAGGATTCAAACCACTACCTAACTATGTTATGATACTCGAGACGGACGCATTAGCAGAGTGCGCTATTCCCTTCTCCTGCTGTACTTATAGGGTGCTGACATCATCTGTGTTTAGAAAGGGGAGTGTGCATCCTGTAGTGTGTTCACCCAATTGCCAAAAGGGACATTTCCCTCACACAAAATTGCACACACACTAACCCCCCTCATCCAAACTTGCCATTTGCAGGATTCAAACCACTGCTTAACTATGTTATGACACTCGAGACGGATGCATTAGCAGAGCGCACTATTCGCATTACTGGGAGGCTTCCCTTCTCCTGCTGTACTTATAGGGTGCTGACATCATCAGTGTTTAGAAAGGGGAATGTGCATCCTGTAGTGTATTCTCCTAGTTGGCAAAAGGGATACTCTTTTCAAACAGTCTTGAACACACACTAACCCCCTCCACACACACTGAGCATGTACAGGATTCAAGCCCCTACCTAACTATGTTATGACACTCGAAATGGATGCATTAGCAGAGTGCGCTATTCGCATTACTGGGAGGCTTCTCTTCTCCTGCTGTACTTATAGGGTGCTGACATCATCTGTGGTTAGAAAGGGGAGTGTGCATCCTGTAGTGTGTTCACCCAGTTGCCAAAAGGGACATTTCCCTCACACAAAATTGCACACACTCTAACCCCCCTCATCCAAACACACACACTTGCAGGATTCAAACCACTACCTCACTATGTTATGACACTCGAGACAGATGCATTAGCAGAGCACGCTATTCGTATTACTGGGAGACTTCCCTTCTCCTGCTTTACTTATAGGATGCTGACATCATCAGTGTTTAGAAAGATGAATGCGCATCCTGTAGTGTATTCTCCTAGTTGGCAAAAGGGATACTTTTTTCAAACAGTCTTAAACACACACTAACCCCCTCCACACACACTGAGCATGTACAGGATTCAAACCCCTACCTAACTATGTTATGACACTCAAGATGGACGCATTAGCGGAGCACACTATTCGCATTATGGGGTGGTTTCTCTTCTCCTGCTGTACTTATAGGGTGCTGACATCATCAGTGTTTAGAAAGGGGAATGTGCATCCTGTAGAGTGTTTTCCCAGTTGCCAAAAGGGACATTTCCCTCTCACAGCCTTTCACGCACACAAACCCCACTCATCCACACACTGAGCATTTGCAGGATTCAAACCCCTACCTAATTATATTATGACACTTGAGGGAGACGCATTAGCAGAGCACACTATCGGAATTACTGGACATCTGTTATGCACCTGTAGTATTTATAGGGTGCTGACATCTTTATTTCTACAGAGGTATGTAGATGTAGTACTACCTGTCAGGTGGGGGATAGCATATATATGCATTTGCAGCCACCTAGGTCAGGGCCAGATATGCACATTGCACTGGCAGGTTATATTCTATACCATGCTTTGGGACCACAGGACCTGTAACACACAACACAACCAGTCCAGAACACCACACCCACATTCAGGACACACACTTAGCTTCCCTGGGAACAGTGCCAGGATATGCAGGTGTTCACATACACCATTCCAGTTGTTAACATCAGGTACAGGCATATTGTGTGTGAGAACTACTCAGGCCTCTACCACTTTACCCTACAGCCACTACAATTTGTGGGTCCATGTGCTATGGCAGAACCACACACCACAGCCACATGGGGGAATACATATTGCACCTGTCCATCTGCAACGTGGGTACTCACAGTTCCACACCAGAGGTAGACCACCATTGTTGATATCTGACCATACCCACCTTTCCCTGGACATCCATATCCCATCTCCACCCCCAGGCAAGGTTGTCACTGCACACAAACTGTATTTAGCACAAGCAGACTCTACACTTGTGTAGACTGGGGTGGACGACTTCAGAGGTCCCATGCTGGAGGACTATACTGGCCACTCAGCATAATCCTTGACAATTGCATTCTATGAGCATGTGTACGGTTTGCATTGGTCATGCTATCCCACATATACCCATGACTGCTCCACAACAAGACCCCTGTCAGCTGTACACCAGCCATATATGCGCCGTACAACAGACAGAGTGACCTAATGCATTGCAGAGCTGTAGCCCACAGAGGGAGGACATCTGTGAACAGTTCCGGCACGGCACTTCATTCACACATACTCATTACAACACAGTGTTGACAGTGGAATCATCCAGAGAATGCAGATAGGGCTCCCCTCAGTCTGTTATTGACGGACACCTACTGTCAGAGATCCTCAGCAACCCTCTCACAGCACACACCGACAACATGGCTGTGGCTTAGCACATTCAATCCCTGGGACCTCCACGGTGCCCCTGCTTGACAGAGGCACAGCTCACTAGCCTCACATGTTGCCTTTTGTGACCTACTTTACAGTGGCACAGTAGCCTACTATCCTGGGATGCAGATGCCAAGCACACTCTGGCTGAGCTGTCATTCCCTAGGGCAACAAGCCTAGTATTGACCTCTACACCCATATGTTCACTTGTCGGATGCACAATATTTGTTGTGCTGTTCTACTGTTTGCAGGTCTTTATTGCCATAGCATTCCCTGTTCCTATGACCAACTTGTGTATCTGTGGAAGATGTTTGCTTATGTCGTTGATTCACTATATCACTCATGTCTCTGTGGTCATTTACTGTGTGCACTGGGCTGATTGCTGTGTTGTGGTTGGTACCTGGACTGACACGTACAAATACCAGATATGTGTGGCCAACTGCTAAACGGAGATATGGCCTAAGTGTGTGAGCATGCCCAGTTCAGCCTTTCCATGGCATGTTGTCTGATATATGCCTCATTTATCAAAGTGTGCGAGCATGCCCAGTGTGAGCTTTCCATATGTTGCACTCTGAAGTCCACCACATATTTGGGTGTGTGTGCACTTCAACAATATCTCACGTTTATGGTTGTGTGTTGGGTGTCATGTTGTGTACTAACTGGCCAACTGCTTCGTGTCTGCCACAACAGGGATTATACTGTGCCTGCAGGGATTGCATGAGATACTTTGCAGACAGTTCTCAACATACTTTCATAATGACCTAACACTGTAGTACCGTATAGTGTACTGGTTCAGTACTTTCACTGTGGTGGACAATATCCTGGGCTTTAGTCCTATGACTGCTTGACATCTTCATAGTGAGCACAACAGACTGTGTAGGGGCCAGTTGTGCACATATGACCATGTTGCAATATGTTCAGATATGGACTACCTACACCAGGCTTGTCCAACATTGCTAGTGTATTCCACAACATGGGTGGACATTGGCAAACACTAGCGATGTTCCCTAGGCCTTTTCTGATGCTAGTCACAGGGTGTGTTTGTCCTTCGACACACATTGTAACTGGAGTTTGCCATGACATATGTCATGGTTAGTATACTGTGCCTCCGTCTACCTCTGACATAACAGTGATACACAGGGTTAGCCTACCATCTCCCATACACTCATCAGGATTCCTCTTGAGGGGTGTCAATATGTGGCTCTCTGGCTGACCTGTACCAGGGGTTTACTGAAGAGTGGGGGTGCCTTCTGTGTTATGGATAATTCTGTACAGCTTGTCCTATGTATGTCAGTGCTGGGGTTCAGGTCTCTCATGTGCATAGCTCACTGCCATTCAGATTGTACAAGGTGCAACATGTTCATTCATTCCAGGTTGGACATGGCTTCATACATCAGGCACAGCTTTCCTGTAGCTGGGAAGGATGGCGGTGTGTGGGGCTGCAGTTTGTTTACTCAGGCAACACATGGCATCTGTTCATGCTCTTTGCTACCCCTGGTGGGGTACTGTTGTGGACTTTACAGTTGATGGAGGTGTCTGCTGCGGTATATCCCACAGGGGCTATTGTAGTCAGTTGTGATGCTGATGGAGGATGGCTGCAGAGCCACAGTGAGTTCCCCTTATCTACATCTGCCAACCTTCATGTTTGGGTGGGTATATGGTACATATTTCTGCAAACACTACAGCCACATGTTTGTCCAGTGCAGGATATTTATCACCTTTTGTACCCAGGTCTCACATTACATGTTAGGTACCTCATGGGTTAACACCTGTGTGTTAATTTGTGGGCACTTACTGTATATCCACGGTGGTTGTCTATACACAGTTCTGCAATTAGCTTGCTGACATGGCTATGGCTACAGTTGTCTGTTTGTAGGTGGCCCTTTCTGGGTTGCTTGTGTCAGCTGGGGTCGGATATGGTGGGCTGTTTGTACTCCTCTGCATACATGTTCAGTCACAGTCCTTCCATGTCGGCCTATACCTATGGGACATATATACAGAACGGGGGTGGGGGGGGCAAGACCAGGCCTTGTGGGATGCCACTCATATCCGCTTTGTAGTCTGACATGGATGCGGCATGTCTGACCATGTCAGTTCTGTCCTTGGTTTGGTTTGCAACCCCTCTACTGACATAGGGGTATATATTTAAGCTGGTGAACATATCCATACTGAACTAGTACGGTATTGTCTAGAAGCATGTGCACGGTCCAGCTACGCTGTGTGGACCACATTGCCCTCATCAATGACCTTAATGACTGCTTCAAATGGGTCAGACATGTTTAGGGACAGGTTCTGCAGTTACAACAGCCACACTGTGTAGGGTCCAGTATCAGTAGGTCCACAATAGCCTTCTGTCTGCGGTACATACGGATCCTTTCCATAGCTGTGCAGAACAAGCTTGTCAGGATCCTGGGGTGGTAGTTTGGAGTATCCATTCAGGCAACACCTTTGTTGTGATGGACCACTGTTGTTGTACACTGCTCTTTGGGTACATATCCTGTGGTAAGGCTGACATTGGCCAGTAGTGTGATTTGGCATTCCATTATTCTTGGAGTTCATGTTGGCCTCAGCACAGGACACCATCACATACCTTTGCTGCTGTGTGTTCTGCTTTGCAGATGATGGCTGTTACCTCAGCATCTGCAATGTCAGGGGACCATCAGTCTGCTGGGATAGGTAATTTGCAATCGGGGGGGGTGTTTGCACTACACCTGACAGGTTGTATGTTAGCAATATGTGTGTGTTTGGTATGTTGTTTGTAATATCTGTGTGATTTGGAGCATATCTGTGGATGCCCAACATGGTTCCTACCATCAGTTGGGTAAGCCTTGTGATTATCCTTAGTGTCCTGTACGTTTTGTATCTTCATAGGTTCATGGGTTCCTACTAGGCTATACACCCTAGGCCATTAGTAAGCCTAGCCAGCGTGTGTGTGTCTTTCGCCACCCCTTGCTATGTTCAATTATGGCCATTTATGAAGTTCTTCACTGTGCCTCTGTCTGGTCGTGACACAGTGAGGACCCCCAGTATACATGTACGGTCATCCATCCGCTTGGCAATATTCCTGTTGAGGGGTGTCTGTGAGGGGCTCTGCCTACCATGGATTGGGATCCTGTTTCTGGGTGTGGGGAGCCTCTGGGTTATGTATCTGTCCCTCCAGCACATCTTATTTCATTACGTGTTGAGGCTGACATCTGTGAATCTCACAGCTCCAATGGCTTTGATTTCCTGTGGTGTAGCATGTCCATTACTCCTGTGTTGGACATGGCCTTGTACAACAGACATACAATGCCTCTGTGTAGGCAGTGTGTGACTCCAGTCAGCTGGGGTGTCTACAGCCAGGCAGCATATGACATATATTTCACACCCTTTATCCTGTTGGTGGGGTAACTATGAGGTCTTCCGAACCGCTGAAGGTGTCACGTACGGTACATCCCATATGAGTCATTGTACTAGATTATGGGTCTGATAAGGGAACAGTACAGTGGCACAGTGACCTCTGTTGATGTTGATGTGAATCCTTTCATGATACGGTGTCCCGTATCAACAACCTTCATAGCCACATTGGCATTGTGGGTGGCACATGACAGATTAATGTCGACCTGTGTCCCTAGGTCCCTGATTACTCCTTGCATACATAATGGTTTGACAGCTATATGGTAATTTGTGTGTACCTTGTCTGGTATTTGGTGGGACATTCATACTGTCCAGTGTCTTCGGATGTCTGGGTGGAGTTCCTGTGTGTGAGAGTGTCGTCTGTCGCATGCTACCGACTGTACAGCAGTTTTGACTACAGTTATGTGCACATGGGTGGTCTCCGCTGCTTTGTGCATTGTCAGTTAGCTGGCAATATGGGTGTCTGTGCTGCATATGGATACTCCCCCTCCTTTGATGTTTTGGTGCAGGTGTTGGGGCCATAACACATGATATGTGGTATAACCTAGTAGTGCTGGTGTGCTATCACTAGGCTTGCAGCAGGCTTCTGTCACTGCACAGACATCAATGTTCTCCATATTGGGGAGTGCCTCAGGGGCATGCATATTGCAGTTTACACATCTGGCATTGGTCAGCATTACCCTTATGTTTCCTACCACATATGTTTTCTAGGGTGGTGGGTAGTCTTTTTGGCCTTGCCTAC